>NC_142932.1:47401791-47414291 GCF_046866305.1 Octopus bimaculoides | reverse complement strand
ACGTTTAAGACACTTATCTCATTGCCTTTTCTTAGATGAAGTCCTCAGGGGCAGGAAGCACTATTTTGCTCAACTTAGCCATATTTTCCCTTTTTCTTAAAGCTGGCTCATATCAAGGAGCTGCCTATTGCTTGCCAGAATTAATAAAAGATGAGTTGCTGTGGATGCTTTCATTTCTCTTTACACTATTTTTGTCATCAAAATAATATTTTCAGCCCTATTCTTATTTTTATATTGTTCATATTATTAATGTAAATGTTTGTGCTTTCAAGTCTGCTGATATATTTATTATTTTGATCTGATTTTCATCATCTTCATCATCATTGTTTTAACATCCACTTTGCCATGTTGCATGGATTGGATGGAATTTGTTGAGGCAGATTTTCTATAGCTGGATGCCCTTCTTGTTGCCAATCTTCACCTGTTTAAAAGTAAGGTAATATTTTTTCATGACCAGGCTATTACACAGAAGCTTGAAGACAAAAGTCATTGTTTGCATGATATTGACACTCATTTACAACTATCATATGATGCCAAGGCAAAGAGATAGTAACACACATGCATATGCACACACACATGTACATATCTCTTTGACAGGCTTCTTTCAGTTTCTGACTACCAAATCTACTCACAATGCATTAGTCAGACCAGAGCTATAGCAAAAGACAAATGTCCAAAGTATTACACAATGTGATTGAATCTGGAACTATGGAGTTGGGAAGCAAACTTCTTACCACTCAGTCATACCTGTATCTTTATATTTTGCATTTGAAAAATCTGATTTTGTGTTTGGGTGAACGGTTTAAAACTTTTTCACTCTTGCTATCACTGTGTCACAATCTACTTCATACCCACCCCCATGAATATGGCCATTTTGAAATGGGAACCAACTTACAAATGGCACCTGATAGAAGAAATATACACAGCTAAGGAAAAATGGCATGACGAGCATTTTCCTGCCCTAGGAGAGTAATAAGTTAAATAATGATGAAAGTGTTTTGTCAGTAGTCTAGAATGAATAAAGTAAGAGAAAACTTTTTTGTCATAGCTATCAAGTCACATCAACATCATGTATAATAAAAAAAAAAAAAACAGGGTGAGTGCTTAATATGCTAGAGGTATGTTTGAACTGATGATAACATTACAATAAAAAAAGTTAATAATTATTTCAAATTTTGGCACAAGGCTAGCAATTTAATGGGGAGAAGGTTAGGTTATTATATTGACCCCCAGTGCTCAGTTTATACTT
The DNA here is from genome assembly GCF_046866305.1 of Octopus bimaculoides. Lineage (NCBI taxonomy): Eukaryota > Metazoa > Mollusca > Cephalopoda > Octopoda > Octopodidae > Octopus > Octopus bimaculoides. The sequence continues at coordinate 47,413,042 of NC_142932.1, read as the reverse complement.
ATTTTGTTGACCTCAAAAGGATAAAAGGCAAAGTTGACCTCAGCAAAATTTGAACTCGGTATGTAAAAAGCCAAAAGAAATGACACTAAGCATTTTGCCCAATGTGCTAGCGGTCTTGACAGCTTGACACCTTTATATCATCATCATCATCATTATCATACTACTAATACTACTACCACCACCACCACCACCACCACCACCACCATCACCACCACCACCACCACCACATCAACCCCAGTGCTCAACAGGTACTTATTTTATTGACCCTGAAAGGAGGAAAGGGGAAATTGACCTTGGTGGAATTTGAACTCAGAATGTAAAGATGGACAAAATGCCGCTAAGTGTTTTACCCAGCATGCTAGCGTTTCTGCCAGTTTGTAGCCCTATTACTACTACTACTACAACCACCACCGCTACCACCACCACCACTACCACCACCACAACTACCACTTCTACTACTACTAATAATAATGGTTTCAAATTTTGCCACAAGGGCAGCAATTTTGGGAGAGGGGATGAGTTGATTACATCAATCCCAGTGTTCAGCTGGTATTTATTTTATCCCTCCTGAAAGGTAGAAAGGCTAAATCAACCTCCGTGAAATTGGAACCCAGAATATAGTGACAGATGAAATACCGCTAAGCATTTCTCCCAGTGTGCTAATGTTTCTGCCAGCTTGTTGCCCCCCCCCCCCAATAATAATAATAATAATAACAACAACAACAACAAAATAATAATTTTTTCTGATCTTGGCTCAAGGCCACCAATTTTCATTGGAAGGTGAAAGTTGATTTTGTCAACATCAGTGCTTGACTGATAGTTTATTTTATCAACTCCAAAAAAATTAAAGGCAAAGCTGACCTGAACAGGATGTGAATTCAGAAGGAAAGAGCCAGAAGAATTTCTGAAAAGCAAAGTTGATCTTACTGGGGCTCGAAACCAGAATATAAATAGTTGGAAGAAATGCTGCAATGCATTTTCTCTGGTGCTCTAACAATTTTGCCAAGCCACTGATAATAATAATTATAAAAAAAAACATGGATTTTGTAGGGTGACTTCAGTGAATTAGATTGTCTCCTAGTACTTACTTGACTAATTCTTACTGCATTGCCTCTGGAATTGATGAAAAGGTTGGGATTTGAACTCAGAACATGAAGAAAAGTATTATCACTAAATACCACTAAGCATTTCTGTTCAACCAATCTTGTCATTTTACACCCTTTAATAATAATCTTAGCAATAACAATTATATCAAAGTGATAAGGTAAGACACTCAGGTTATAGATGTCAGCTTCATAAATATTGATGTTTAGTAAGAACTGCAATATAGAGCTTACAAACAATTCCTCGTAAAGCATGCAAGACATCAGCTTCCTAACACACTCTATTAAATTGAAAGATTCAAATAATAATTATGTATTTAATATGCAGCTATGTATTTAATATAAGTTTTACTATGCTTGAGGATAAGTTAGCAGTTGGAGTGGTGAGTAGAAAAGGTAGGAAACAATTAAGAGGAGGAAACATCTGTTTGCAGTAAATAAACACGTTTTTGGAATATCATCGAATCACTTGTTACTGAATGAACAATCTAATCTGTAAGCTAGCTGGCTTGGAGGGGAAAAAAAAAAGAAGTGATGAAGTGACTAAATATTCTTGATACTGTGCCGGAAAAAGTATTGATTCTTTGTAAGAAAATTTGAAAAGAATATTATTGACTTTGTTCCTGCTTAGCCCCAGGTAAGGTCTAAATGTCATTTCAGATAGTGTACATAAGTGTCCATTACCTTTTTTTTTTAAAGATTGTAAGGTATGGTCTGAGGGAGATTTGGCTGCTATGTTCTACATATAGAAGGTTGAAAAAAAGAAAAGAGGCCTCTCTTGCAGGCTTGATGTTGATGGTCATTACGATGATTTCTAACTTTGATGCATGACCACAATTTTAATTTTTTTAAGGAGTATGTTATTTAACCAACCTCAATAGTTAATTGGTTCTTATTTCACTGTCTCTCATCCAACCCAGAAGAATAAAAGGTAATGTCAGCCACAGTAGGATTTGTATTCAGAATCCAAAGGTTTGTAATTTTGTTTTGTAAGGCATTTAATCTGGCACTCTGCCATATTTATCATTCCAACAATTTTTGTCACAAATGAGGAAGACAATGATGAGGATACTAACCACAATGAGGATGCTGACAATGATTGTAATGATAATAACAACGATAGATATCAAAATGACATTAATTGTGTATTTGAATTTTTATCAGTTGACCAGTATTCTAGCCATGACTACCTCTTCCTATATTTAGGACTCAGTTGTCCCATATATTTATCTAGTTTCAAGAAAGTAATTTTAACAAGATTTTATCTCTGGAGGTTGAGTGATCTTGACAGGCTCTCTCTTTGGCTTGCATGGGTTTGATGATGTTAGTGGCATAGGTGATGATGATAGCAACAACATCAAGATCAATAACAATGATAGTAATAATGAAACAACTACAGAGTATTCAACTCCTTGCTGTTTTTGTCATTACACAACATAGATATTATTTATTATATTGTTGCTTTTTGTATGGACAAGAATTAAAAATTTCCTTGTGTAGCTGGGGTGATGACATGGAGTGTTCTCAGCTGATATATGTGAGCACTTGCTTTCAATGCAAATTACTTAAAACCTAATCTTTTTAACATTGACAGTTAAAACTTTTGCATTGATAATATTTTAAAGCATTTTTCACAGAAAATTACAAAGGAAAATCAAATTTTGGCAATGAGTGACAAAGTAAAAGCAAATTTTGGCAATGAGTGACAATCAACCTGATAAAATAATTTTTTGTCCCAATGAAACTGTAAATATTGATTTCTTAAGCAACTATAATTGGTTAGTTATTTGCTTTGAAGGGTAGTCTTATTCAAGTCAGATGACAATTGGTGACTTACTTTATAAACTAGGATAGTAAACAAAAAGTTGCTAATAATTCTAAAAATGTTCTGATTTTGTAACATCTTGAATAAAACCATTTCTCATTTATCTAGCAAGGTCAGTAGTTGTTAAATTTTGTGATGTTGTTTCTGCAGCAATAAAATCTTCTACATCATTCTACGTAGCAGGGTCTTCATTCAAGAATTGATATGGATGTCCAAGTTTGTAAAACATATCTTATAATAATTTTGCTTGTCATTGCATTACTTAGCCTGTCAGTAATGCTTTTACATGATTAGAGAAAAAGAGGGAGTAAGAAAAGAGGTAGAGAGAAAAAGGAGAGAGAAGTGTCCATGACATGAGGTAGAGGGAATGTAATTGTAATACCTTCATGTGATTAGTTGAAGGGAAAGAGAGGAGAAAGAAAAAGGAGAGAGAAAAAGAGGATAAGGGGAAAAGTAAGACAGAAAGGGGGAGAAAAAAAGAGAGAGAGAGAGAGGAAAAGACAAAGAGAGAAAGAGAAGTATCCATGACATGAGGTAGGGAGAACATAATAATTTTAGCAGAGGTGTGATGTTCTGATGGTAAGGTTGAAGAAAGGCAATGTAATGATTATTTATTTACATTGTTTTGAATTAAATATGCATTATCTTCTAGCTTCAAAATTTCAATGATGTGATTGTTTTTACAATGACAATGTAGGGTAGGTGTTACAGGCCAGATCTGGCCTGTTTGAACATAAGACAGGTTGAATATTTTCACCTGATTTGGCTGGATTAAATGCAATAGGGTTAAGCAGATCGAAAAAAACAGAAATGACTTGAAAGTATAAAAAATTCAGAAGGCCAAGGTGTGTTGGTGCCTCCTCATGTCTATACAAGGAAAATTGTTCTTCAGGAACTTTTGTATTGAATTTGAATAATGATGCTTATTATGTACATTTGTAGCTTTTCCAAAGAATGCATCAGATATGCTGTAAATGTGATGCTTTTGCATAAACTATACTTGTTTTCTTTAGAAAATGCATGCAGCCTGTTTGTAAGATCATGTACCCATGTGTAAATCTGCATATATTTTGGAAGTTTTAAACACATACATATGTACAACATTTGTAAAATAAAAGAGGGCATTTATTGTAGGAAATAACTTATTGTAGAACAATGAGTAAATCACTGACTACAATATTTTTGTACATATTAAAGGTAATTGAATCTGCATAACGTTTGAAAAGTGATAAATATAATTTTCTTATTTTCCTGTTATTTTGTCATCTTTACATTCTCATCTTCTTATTAGCAACTTTCATAATGTACATTTTTCAACAATATCTCCAATAGGAAAAACAGAATGTTCATACATACATACCAAAATATCTTAATTATCACAAAGTTTAATAAAACACCAGCTATCATTTAACTCTTTAGCATTTAAACCAGCCATACCCAACCAAAATCTGTTTTATGTTTAAACTGGTCTGATTTGGCCCTTCACACCTACCTTACAATATCATTCTAAAAATTAAGTTACCTCATAAAAATCTGAAAGCTACAAGACAATGCATGATTACTTCAAAACAGTGTGAATAAATAAGCATTACAACTGACAGAAAATCTGAATGCTTAAGGGTTAAGGTTTGGGTTCATGTCACCTTGTTTTGAAATTATGCAATTACTGTAAATGATTATTGCCATTATAGAAGTAGTGTCCTTTGCTTCCAATCTCCTATGGCCATATCTTCTATGGCTATATCTTCATATTTCTGTTTGTCCCCCATCCATCACTTGACTACCAGTGTTAGTTTGTTTATGTCCCTGTAACTTAACAGTTCAGCAAAAACTGCATGGCTGCAGTTTACTGAGACAAGTAAAAGAATAAAAGATTACATACATACACACACACACACACATAAAAACCCACACATATATTTATATATATAAATGCACACATATATATATATATATATATACATATATATGTATATTTATACATATATATGTATATATATATATATATATATATATATATATATATATATGTATATATATATATATATATGTATATACATATGTATATACATATATATATATATGTATATACATATATATATATATATATATATATATATATAATTATAAAAACACCTAACAACCAAATCACAACTGACATCTACCACAAACCTACAGATTCACAACAATACTTTCTTTTCAGCTCATGCCACCCAAAACACACCAAGATAAATATTCCCTTCAATTTAGCTAAAAGAATTTGCACCATTGTCTCTGACCCAACCACTCGAGAAATTCGCTTACAAGACCTCAAAAAACACTATTACAACGCCAATACCCCTCCACACTCACAGACTTTGGAATAAAACATGCCAAGGAACTTGACAAAAACACACTAAAAACCAACCAACACAATAACACACCCAACCCCAAAATACTTCCGTACATCTCCACCCGCAACCCCAAAAACATCGAAGCATACACCACAATCAAACAAAACCTCCCCTTACTCACCACAGACCCGAAAATGAACAATATCGTCAATACACACAAAGTCCTTAAATGCAAAAGGCAACACAAATCTTTGAAAAAACTCTTAACCAATGCCAAACTACATATACCACTTCCACCCCCATCAGTTAAAAAATGTGCATGCTCTAACTGTGGTACCTGCCCCTACCTACTTGAAGGCTCTGAATTTACCTTCAAACAAGGAACAAAGTTTAAAATCAAGACTAATTTCTCTTGTTCCTCTGGGAATCTCATTTATGTCCTCACATGTGCAGGTTGCCAAAACTTCTATTTTGGACAGGCGAGCCCCGCTTTGCGTAGAAGAGTAGCAGTCCATAAAGAACAAATAAATATCCCACAACACCGCCAAATTCCACTCAGTGGTCACATAGACTCTTGCGCCGGAAACAAAAACCCTAAATTCCTTATATTCCCTTTCTATCAATGTAAAGACAGAATCTCCACACAAGAAAGAATCAACAAGGAGAATCTTTTTATAGAGAAATTCCAACCACTTCTTAACACACAAACCCCTCGGTGACCATATTTCTCTAAGAACAGACATAAACTTCCTGTTGACAAAGAGTCCAGAACTCCAACTAAAGAGTATAAAACCCACAGAATTGTCTTCCCTTACACACACTTCCTGTTTGGAATATTGTAACTTGTGATTCAACATTTCTTTGCTGCTACATCTGTGTGAGTTCTTCTCCGTGTGTTATTGTGATATATTTTTGAACTGTAAAATTCAGTAACTGGTTGTTTAACAGTTGTTTTCACCCTACGGGGCTGGAAATTACCAACACAATTATTTGTCTTTGCGACAAGATTTTTTGTCTTTGTGACAAGAATGGCGACAGCTGAGAGCAACGTTCCCATTCAGGGAGAAGGTATGCCAAAGGAAAAGCAAAGTTTTTCTCAGGCTGTTGGTGGAAACACCATAGAATTAAAAGTTGTAAAAGAAAGTCTGTACGCTTTCAGAAAGTACATCCAAAAGGTGGATGGTGAAACCAAATTGATTCCACCACCCGAGACTATCAATGCCTTGAAGGAAAAAATTGTGGTATACAAGGTCTAAAATATAAAGGAGAAAAAAAATTGCTGAGGTTCGTAACGAACTGGTGGAAATGTGTCTGGCACCAATATGGCCAAAGGTCTGCCACGTCAACCGCGGAGTACGAAGTGCAACGGTTGAGGTGCACTTCGACTCGGCTGAAGTAGCGAGGGAGGTATCAACGGAAACGTTGAAAAATGATACAATCATGTTGCTGCCCACTTACATGGGAAAAAGAACAGCACGGGTAACCATAGAGGACATACCATTCAGATACGACGTAATGTGGGCGGCAGCAGCGGTAATATTCGACGTTGAGGAAAAAATAAATATTCTGAGTATGAAGAGGAAGGAAGCGACCAGCTGGAGAGGCTAGACCCTAGAAATTCTGGTCTAAGCGGAAAACAACACGCTTGAAAATTTGCCCGATAGGGTGTTTGTGGGGGAGGGGCACACCATCCGCGTGTCGGTGGAGGGACGTCGACCCAGATGTTTCAAGTGTGGGCAGAAGGGTCACGTCTGCTCGGCCTGTATTAAAAAAAAGCCAAACACCGTTAAAGCGGGTGACGCCCCTCCTCCGAAAGCGGACGAGGAAGGAAAAGATAGAGCAGTCACCGTCGAAGTGGAGAGTGGAAACACTGAGAAAAAAAAACAACAACAACAAGAACAAGAGAGTGAGAAAATGGTTGCCATAGTAGAGAACGAAACGGCAAAGATGGAGTTCTCAACTGCAAGCAACAAAAGGAAAAAACAGCACATGCCAGAGTCCCCTCCCCAAACAAAAAAAAAAAATCTGCATCATGCACAACCACACAGACAGAGGAAAAAAAAAACTTCCCACCCTTACCCCGCTGGTACAATGCTGATAGGACAGAGGTTCAAGACACCCCCCCTCAACCTGCATTGAAGGGATTAAAAAAAAATGAAAGAATAGTGGCGATAAACACAAAAAACGAAAAAGTAGTAAAGTACATTAAAGCCCACCCAAGGGTAAGATACTTCAAGAGCCGCACAGAGGACGCTCAATACCGATATGCAAGGGTCTCAGAAGAAGACTACACAGAAAGACTGTTCCAGGAGCATGTAATAAACAAAATAATAATTGACGTCTCCAACGACGTAAAAGAGGGCAGATTGATTGTCAGCCCGGCAGCCACCCCAAACCAGAGCCCGGTGGCAACCCCGAGAAAGAGCCCAGCAGAAACGGAAGGAGGAGGGGAGGTTGGCAAACAAAAAATGCCATGCTCCCTCTCACAACCGTAAGTCCTTATTTCTACCTCTATTTTTTCAATGATTAAGTTAGGTAGCTTAAATGTGCGTGGAATGGGGTCGAAATGGAAACAGGTTTGTTTTCTGCACAACCTCATTTCACATAGAATAGATGTGGCTGTGATAACCGAGTCCAAGATGAAGGGACCTGAAGCGTTATCGCCCCTCCTCAATGGTTACAAGAAATTTATTTCTCCGAGCTGGAGGGGAGGTGCAGGCGTGGCAGTCCTCATCAAGAAAAACTTGGATTTACAGATACGTACTGTCTTTCTGGACCCAGAAGGTAGGCTGGTCGTCCTAGATGTAACACATGAAAGTAAGCAGTCCTTCAGGTTGGTAGCTGCCTATGCTCCTAACGGACAGAGGCAGTCAGATTTTTTTCGGAACCTGGAGTACTTTCTATTGACGTCTAAAACCATAGTTTTGTTAGGGGACTTCAACACTATTCTCGATGCATGAGTTGATAGTGTAGGCTCCACTGATAGGAAAGGAAATTCTTGCCTCAAAGGTCTACTAGAGAGCTTTAATCTAGTAGACCATTACCGACTGGATGAGCCGAGCGTTCCACAGTGGACGTGGAGTAATAACGACGGCTCACTCAGATCGTACATAGATAGAATATTTGTTAAGGAAAGAGATTAGAATAGTTTTAGCTGTCCACATTTTTGCATTGTGCCTTACTCGGATAACAAACTTGTGACGTGTAAGGTGCATATAGATAAGTGTCATAGACAGGGACCCGGGTATTGGAAGATGAACAAGTCTATTTTGGCTTGTGAAGCTTTCCATACCCGGATTAAGGAGTTAGTGTAGAGGGCTTTATGTGATACCATCATTAATAATAGATGGTGGCATGCCCTCAAGAGAGCCATACGACTTGAGTCCATTAGATTTAGCAATCAGCTAAGTTTAGATAGGACTAGAATAGAGGGTGACTTAGTCAAGAGTCTAGATGAGGCAATGGAATCTGGCACTGCATCCAGAGTGACGGCGGCGAGAACGGTCTTGTATCGTCACCTCAATGCCAAACATGAAGGGTGCCGAGTCAGAGCTAAGTTACGCGCTGGGAAACGAGAAGGTATCAACGTAGCCAGATGGGCTTGCCATGTGGAGAGTCAGAAGGGCAAGAAGTCCTGCATTAAGTCTTTAACTGACGGGCAGGGACGCAGGATCTATGGACAGGAGGAGATGCAAAAGGCCCTTCACCAGCATTTTGCTCGGGTGTTCGGGGAGAGTGGTCCGCTTGAGCGCGGGGAGCCCTTAAGGGACTTCCTAGCTGGCGGGCCTCGACTCTCGGCACGTGAGGCTGAATGCTGTGAAGGCCTGATCACTCCCGCGGAGGTAAGAGAGGTGCTGGCCGAGTGCGCTGGGGAAAAGACTCCGGGACTGGATGGTCTGCCCTACGAGTTTTACCGAGTAATAACGGACTTGTTTGGGGAGATCCTGGCAGGCGTCTATGCAAACTGGCAGCAGAATGGGAGAATTCCCAGTTCTGTAAGCCGGGGAGTTGTGACGCTGATACAGAAGGACCCAAGCAAGGGGGATAGTATTAGTAACTATAGACCCATAACTCTACTTAGCGTAGAGTTAAAGATTTTGGCCAAGGTGTTAGCTAAAAGGTTGACGGCTGTCATGGAGAAGCTTGTCGGGAAGGCACAAACCTGTGCAATCCCAGGCAGGTCGATCCAGGACAATCTTCACCTTCTCCGCTACACCTTAGACAGGGTTGGGAAATTAGCCGGCAAAGGAGGGGCAGTGGTCCACTTAGACCAAAATAAAGCATTCGATAGGGTAGACCATCGGTACCTGGAGGCCGTCCTCAAAGCGGCTGGGATAGGCCCGTGCTTTCGCTATGTACAGCGGCATTAAGTCCACCATCCAGATAAACGGTTACCTAACGGAGCCGTTTTCGATCAAGCGGTCTGTTCGTCAAGGGTGTCCCTTGTCTCCGGTCCTGTATGTTTTGGCCCTGGAACCATTGCTGCGGAGGCTGGAGAAGTTAGGTGGCAACCCTAATGAGATTGGATGCGGTAAGTTTACTTCTGCGTATGCTGATGACGTCACTCTCATCGTGTCTAAGGAAGCACAACTACCTCGTGTAGAAGATGCTCTCCGAAGATACGAAGCGGTGGATGGAGCAAAAGTTAACAAGGACAAGTCCATCGGTCTGCGCCTCAGCACCTGGAGGAACAGGCCGTTAGCGTCCAGTGTCGTTGGACACTGGACAGATGGTCCTGTTAAGTTGCTTGGAGTTTGGTTTGGTTCAGACTCACAGACGGAGAAGAATTGGAGCGAGGTAGTAAACAAGGTGGAGGCCATAGTACGGAAATGGTCCAGAAGGTCTCTGTCCTTGAAGGGTAGAGCGGAGGTGGTGCAGATGTTTATAGCATCTGTAATCACTTACCGCCTGTCCGTTGTGCCTTGCCCCAATTTTTGGCTAAACAAGCTGGTACGACTCCTCTTCCGCTTTTTGTGGAGGGGGGGAAAGCCACTTGTGAGGCGCTCCGTCTGCTGCCAGGAACCACTAAAGGGTGGTTTGGGGATGCCCTGGCTAATGATGCGTAGACATGCGTTGAGGCTGAGACATCTCTGGTGCCACCTGGAGGGTGATAAGGTGTGGAGTCCGTTGGCGGAGGAGTTCTTGCCGCGACCGGCCTCGCTGGAAAGATTTAAACCCGGTCTCATTAAAAGGCGTAATCTGACTTTATGGCAGAAGGAGTGCCATCAGGCACTCTGGTCTATCCACAAGACGGGCAAGGCTGGCTGCGGGAATACCACCTCGGTATTCTACAGAGGGCTAGTGGAGGGGGAAAATGATGACGTCTTAGGAGGGGCTCTGGGGTTCGACGAGAACCAACTCGCCAATCTGTTTCGTAAGACCTTCAAGCCAGAGTACTTGGATAATTTCCAAAAATCTCTGACTTGGCAGAGTTACAGGAATGCTCCACCTGTTCGCGAAAAGTTATCCAGGTACGGTTTAGCAGTGCCACCGACATGTCCAAGATGCGAGCAGGACAGTGAAACTGTCCAGCACGCTCTCGTACATTGTTGGCAGCTCTCCGGCTTGATGATTTACGTAGAACACGTGTTGTCGCATCTGGGACGAGTACAGCTGTCGGCTGAGTCTATGATAAAGATGATACCGCCAACTGGACTATCAAAGGAAGGTGAGGCTTGTTTTCTCTGTACGGTAGCAGTATTGAAAGAGTGTATATGGAGGACAAGAATGGAAGGTATCGTAACAGGGTCCTACATATCCGGCCCTGGATTGCTGTCCTACTTCAGATATCATCTGAAGAGCAAGATAGGGCTGGAAAAGAGAACCCTGTCAGCGAAAGTATATGAACGGAGATGGAAGGAAGTAGTGAAAAAGGTGGGTGTAAGTCACCCAAACTAATCATTGAGAAAATAAAAGGCAAACTGCTGGGCCTTATAGGCTGCCGGGTTGAAAAACCCGATCTCCCTTTTTAATAGACATACATGTGTGTA
>NC_142932.1:47344291-47399291 GCF_046866305.1 Octopus bimaculoides | reverse complement strand
GGCTCCATTTAATTGAACATTGCAATCATTACATTAATTTGAATGCAGGGCTATCCTCAGCTGCTTAAATAAATAGAATTTTTTAATCAGTTGGATGCATTAATATAATTTTACATAAATTTTCTAATAGAGCAAGGAGAGGGGGGAAAAGTCCATGTTGCTACTAATGTAGTTCAAAATGTACTACACTTCTAAGAATTGTATGAAGTTTGTTAGGGTCATAGCTTGTAATGGATTGTGGTTCATTTTTAATTTATTAGTCTTTTTTATCAACTATCAAATCTAAGGCCTAAGGACGGTGTCTGTTTAGAATGGATAGACAAAGTGAGTTGACAGTTTATAGTTGGGTATGGTCATGAATATTGTCAAGATTTTGGGAAATGTGTAAATAACTGTCTATAAAGGAGGCTGGGTAGGGGAAGACTCTAAATCAAGATGTTAATTACCAGTTAAAGGGAAAGACGCTAATAAAACCTATGATGTTAATACAGAGGGAATTATCATGGGTGATTTGCCAAGAAAATTATGACCAACTAACATAGAAGAGAAAACTGTACTTTTTGCACCTTTCAAACCCCACATAACAATTAAGGACCATAAAGTAAATTTCTTAACAGACACAAAAGTTAGACTAATCTGCCTCAATAAATCTGATCTATGTAAACTAAGTAAATTAATATTAGATAAATATATCACTACTATAAAAATTAAAATCACCCTTGAATTATGGTCAAATACCTATGATGCCCTTAACTGGTTATCCAAGATACAGAATAAAAATAGCTTTAAGTTCCTACAAATAGATATAGAGAACTACTACTCATCAATTAACCCTACAATTATTTTTGCCAAAAAACATACCTGAAGAAACTGGAGTAACTTGAAATAAAGTGTCTTTCTGTGCCCTATCAGTATTTGCGAAGGGAAGTCATCCTTCCCATCGTCAACCTAACGTGATATGCACGGACCCAAGTTTCTGGGTATTTACCCTTCTTCAGCACATGACAATCACTGATCTTCGATGCGAAGGAGTCCCAATGCAAATACATATATATCCTTTTTCCGTTGACAAAAAGTCACTAATCTTGAAAAAGTGTAAACAAGCAATAATAAATCTCTGAATGAGGTATAAACAGTAGCTGCATGACAACGTGAGACTCCTTCGCATCGAAGGCCGGTGATTGTCATGCGCTGACAAAGGGTAAATGCCCAGAAACTCGAGTCCATGTGTATCACGTCAGGTCGATGATGGAAAGGATGACTTCCCTTTGCAAATACTGATAGGGCACAGAAAGTGTGTTAATAGCCAGCTGGAGAAGGTGTTCTCCTGGGGCTACAAGCTACAGTAGCATCTACCCTTAGTGGTTAGCCACATTTAAGTGGCAAATATATTTCAGTACTGGTTTCGGTCATTGAGACTTTTTCAACTGTAAGTATGGAAAACAATTAAATTTTGGAAAAATTAAAAGAAAAGTTTTTTAAAAGAATATTTGCATAGTAGTCAAATACAAGAGGCATTTTCCTTGTTTCTGCCTCTCTCTGTCTCTCTTGTTTACTCTCGTGGGTTTGAGGTCATTGTGAATTCTTGGCAGAGGAGAAGAAGAAAAAAAAAAATGCAGGAGTGCTATGATAGTAGTATGATTCTACTACTATCACAGCACTCCTGCATTCTTCTTCTTCTTCTTCCTCTTTGCCAAGAATTCACGACCTCGAACCCACAAGAGTAAGCAAGAGAGACAGAGACAGGCAGAAACAAGGAAAATGCCCCTTGTATTTGAATACTATGCAAATATTCTTTTCAAAAACTTTTCTTTTAATTTTTCCAAAATTTTATTGTTTTCCATACTTACAGTTGAAAAAGTCTCAATGACCAAAACCAGTACTGAAATGTTTTTTATAAAATTATTTTAGCATTTTCTACCTTGACTTTTTTTTCCATATATATATATATATATATATATATATATATATATATATATATATATATATATATATACACATAAATACTGCTAAGCTCTTATTCAAGTGCTCTACTAGTTTTGTCAGCCTGGTCTATTTGTGGGCTCTAATTCTTGTTTTGTCAACATATTCATCATTAGCTCTGTTATATCACCGATGGTTAGGTGTTTAGATATGATGCAGTTATTTTGCTAGGTGTAATGTCTGTTAATTTGTAGCCAGGTCTTCTTTTAATGCCAGAATATAAAGAAGACATTTCAAATAAGAGATATGAATTGCTTCAACCAACCATAATCATGCCAATAACAAATTAAATGTTGATGTATTACACAAGATCAATGATTGTGAAAGGAATGTGAGGCCAAGAGGGGAAAGCTCCCTAAAGCAGTGGACATTGAAGCTACAATAGAATAATCACACAATAGAAACACTTGTGTGGAATAATGATCTAATAGGGGAAGCAGGAAAAATGAAATATGGAGAAAAATAACTAGATAACATATTAAATGGTGTATCTTGAATTTATCTGTTGTAATATTTACCATTAGTCACTCTAAAGATATTTCCTGCAGCTAAGTTTCTTATCTGGTTATTTATTGAAATTTCTGTAATCTTGTGAGTAAACTCTTCTCTAAATGACTAAATATTTTTCACACCTTTTAGTTTGTAATTATATCATTGCATGCAAGATCTACATGTGAAATAAAATGTATTTTTATTATTTTTGGAAAGGGTTATTAACAATGTTAAGTTAATGAAGAAAATAATCAGTAATATTTAAAATCTTTGTTGGAACTAAGAAAAAAAAAACCCCAACTGATTTCAAAAAGAAAAAAACAACAAAGTATAGAAAAACAAAGTATGCAAAAACACATTTATAATGCTTCATTTATAAATATTTAAAGCAGCAACTGCTTAATGAAACCTTTGTCAAGTAAAGATATATAAATTTTCTCTCAGAAATTGCAATTAAATTTAATCTTTGAAACCAATTCAATTTTTAATTTAATACTTTCTCTGTTTGAATTAACTTAGAAAAGTAGCCAGCCAATTTAGTTAGCAGGAACAATATTAACATAAAATCTTAACTAGATAATGAGTTGTCAAAATAATCTTAAAAGGAATTATTTGGCACCAATTAAAGAAAAAGTGTATAAATATATAAAAGTAAATGGCTATTTTGTAAGGATTCCATGTTTGTTGATGAAGTAAAATAAGATAATTGCTTCTGAGAAATATATCATTTAAGTGTTAATTGATAGAAAGAAAATTAAAGATAACCCTTTTAGTAATGTTGAAAGAATGTGTTATGTCAGTATTTCTTAGACTGATGATTTTATAAAGAAAGGGCCCTGCCAAGTGTAAATTTGATTATGAAATTTGTTTAATGCAAAGTTACTGATTTTAGAGTGAACATATGATATACTTTCAAGTAGTTATTCATTAGTTCTTTCACTTATAATAATATAAAGAATTGTGTAGAATTTGTTTTTCTTTTGCATATTAGTTCAAAATCACATGTTTTGTACTTATGTTAGCTCCTGCAATCTTTAGTATTTTGATGATCCTTAACTGAATACTTTATGTTAAGTATGAAGAACAAGTAACTTTGGGAGAATTCATTTCTCTCTAGGTTACCAACTGCAGTGGTAATTACAGCTACATAAAGTAAAATGACAGAATTGGGGATGATGTCCGCATAATAGATTATATATTTATTACAACTCTAGTACACTTGCACAGTGTACTATTGATATTGCATGATTCCAGATCAACTCTGACCAAGCAGACCTATGGCCTGTCGATATCAATTAAAGTTCAACCAAATCCTCTCCAGATTTCTTACTTCTTCTGGTATACTGTATTCAGGATTGCATAATCAAGTGTATCTCTTCTTTTTTTAAGACAGTTGCATAAGAGCTAAAAGTGATTGTAGAAGGTCAAGCAAGTATGTAGACCATGTAGAGATTCACTTGATAGCCATCTGCTGATGCTGATATCATTGTTATATTTGTATTAACTGGAACTATTTACTATTTTGGGACTAGTAACTCATTGGTAGCAATGATGTATGATCTCATCCTTTTATTGTCTACTGTTCCATGCTTGCATGGGTCAGACAAGATTTGCTGTGGCAGATTTCCTATGGTGGATGGTCTCCTGCTATCAACCTTCACCTGTTTCCAAGCAAGGTAATATTTTGCAGAAGTTGCACCATTTTTACAAGGAAAATTGTTACTAAACATGGCCACTTGTATGAAAATTGAGTTTATTTACAATTTGAGCATGCTGACAAGACAAGGACTCACACATACACATACATGCATGTATATATTATACACATACACATAAATATACAAGCACACACATTTATACACACAGACACACATATATAAATACATATGTTTCTATGGAAACATGAAATTTTTAAGCATATAGAATCGATTAGACCTTAGGGTATCGTATGTACATAGTGCCACCCGTACGTTTAAGTATTTTAGAAAGTAGCACTTTATTGATCTTGTGATTTAAAACCTATGATGTACCTCTTAGTTTAAAATCAGTGCATAGTTAGCATGTCCTACAGTATTAATATTCCTTTAGTTACTAGAATATCAGTCATTATAGATACAAGCTAAATAAGTAAATAAACAATTTTTTTAGTTTTAAATACCTGAATTATTATATATTATATATTTTCTATAAATCTTCTCTATTGATGTTACTAAGTTGGTATATATATTTCATCATGATCTTTCGTGATTAAGCTATTTTATATCCTTTTCTATGGTGTTCTACCCTACCTGATCATTTTTTAATACTTTATAATTGCCTTTAGATAAACCTAAATTTTTGTACCCTTATAAATTCATACTTAGCTTATATAAAACAATATGGGTATCTTCACAACTTAAAATTAAACTGCTTAGATTATAATTTAATTAATTTATAGTAAATTTGTTCTTTCACCTCAATGCTAAATCTTCCTGATAACCCTAAATTTTAACTTTATACAATATGGATATATTGTTTAAAAGAGTTTTAGTAATTAAGTCTTTTATCCCTTTCTTAAAGTGTCCAGTCCTCTTGATCTTAGTATTTATAATTGGCTTTATACAAGCAGCCCTTCTAATTAAGTACCCCTAAGAAGCTGTAATATCATGTATCGATTAACACTAATAACCTTTAAAATCTATATTATACCGGGGACCCCCTTCGGTCACAAATGACCATGGGATTGCACCGAGAAAGTTACCCTCCGAGGCACAAGTCTGGGCAAGGTTGTTTATGGAAGACCAGCAGTTGCCCATGCATACCAGCCTCCCCTTTCCACGCCACCGATGATATCTAAGGGAAAGGCAAAGACTGATACAGCTTGGCACCAGTGACGTCATAACTCATTTCTACAGCTGAGTAAACTGGAGTAAAGTGCCTTGCTCAAGAACACAACACACAGCCTAGTCCAGGATTCGAACTCAACTCACAACTTCACGGTCGTAAGTTTGATGCCTTCACATATTATACCTCTTAATTTAATTTAATATTAGTATATAATTAGCATGTCCTTTTAACAACAATTATTCTTTTAACCAATACCGGGTTTCAGTCTTGATTGAAATAAGCTAAATAAGTTAATAAACAATTTTTAGCTCATAATACTTAAATTATTATACATTTTCTATAAATCTTCTCTATTGAAGTTTATAAGGTATAGATATTTTATTATGGTTTTAGTGATTAGGCTATCTTTATTCCTTTTCTATGGTGCACTACCCTAACTGATCATTTTATTATTTTATAGTAGCCTTTAATAAATATAATCTTTGTACCCCTATTAATTCATACTTAGCTTATATAAGACAATACTGGTATCTCCACAACTTAAAATAGTTCGATTTAATTAAATTAGTATAAAGTTAACATGTTCTTTAACCTCAGTGCTCCCTTATTAAATACCAGTTAAATCCAATTGATCAATCTCCATAGATACTATCTAATAAGTTAATATTTAGATAAATAATAAGTATAAAAAATATCAAACTATTTCTTTGTAATTTTCTTTTCCTCCCTCTATTGAGGTAAAATTTGGTATATACTCAAAAGTATTCAAAGAAGTTTTATCCTTTTGTTAAAATTTCATTCTTAATAATCTTCTTGATTATCCTTAATTTTAACTTTATACAATAAGGCAATATTGCTTGAAATGATCTTTAGAAATTGCTTGATTTATCCCTTTCTTAAAGAGCTCTACCCTCCTGATCTTAGTATTTATAAGGGCCTTTATATAAATAACCCTTCTAATTAAGTACCCCTAAGAAACTATAAATGTTATGATTGGAGTAATAATAATAACTTCTTAAACCTATAATATAACCCTTAGTTTTAAAAAATATAAAAAAAAATAGTGTAAAATTAGAACGTCCTATAACTTTAGTATTCCTTTAGCTAATACCAAGTATCAGTCTTTTAATGATACTAGCTAAATAAGTAAATATATAACTTTTAGTCTAATATATTTTGAATTATTATACATTTTCTATAAATCTTCTCTATTGTTGTTAATAAGCTACATATACTTTATCATGTTTTTAGTGATTAAGCTATTTTATTCCTTTTCTATGGTGTTCTGCCCTACCTGATTATTTTATTTCTTTATTATTTTATAATTAGTCTTTATTTATTTATAAAATAAATCTAATTTTTATACATCTATTAATTGACACTTAGCTTATATAAAACAATACTGGAATATTCACCACTTATAATAAACTGCTTAGTTTATAATTTAATTGATGTATAGTTAGCATGTTCTTTTACCTCAGTACTCTTTTATTAAATACCAGTATATACCAATTAATAAATATTCACAGATATCATCTGATGAGCTGGTATTTAAGTATATAATATGTATAAATATTAAACTATTTCTGGATAATTTTCTTTTCCTCCCTCTATTATGGTAAAAGTTTGGTATATACTCAAAAGTATTCAAAAATTTTTTATCTTTTTGTTATAATATTCTTCTTAATAATCTTTTGATTAACCCTAAATTTTAACTGTATACAATATAGCAACATTGTTTAAAATATTTAACTATAGTACTACATGATAAGATTTCCCATGTTTCATTATCAATGGTCTGCTAGTGGCCGCCCCCTTAATTGTCAGTTAACATCTTGATTTTTATGACTATACAGACTATGATTTCTGTCTGCTCTCTCAGCCCTACCCCTAACAGACACTGCCCCTTGTTCTCTTGGCCTTAGATATAAAAGGATTTGATAAAACTAGTCTATAAATTAAAACTGACCCCATAAAAAGCAGTGACAAGCAAAAAATCTGTAACAAGTTTTTTTTTCCTGATACCTTAGTAGCTTCTAAGCAGAAGGGGAGGCAGCATGTTCTTTGTCTATCTCCTTAACTTCTTGGAGATTTTAGGTAAAATTATACTAATCTGTCCATCTGTTTTAATTTAATTAAATTCTATGTCTTTCTACAGCTAAAAATTGCTCTGCATTTTAAATTGATGTAATGATTGCATTGTTCAATTAAATGGAGTTGTGTGAAATGATCATACTGCATTACCTCTGCATATCCTTGTTGCTTATTTTGATTTTAATCACCTTATTTTGAAATTGTATGGATAATACTGTACTAAATTCTGGTGCCTCAACTCAAGTTCCATATTCATCTGAATATAAATACATAGGTGTGTATATATATATATATATATATATATATATATATATATATATATATATATATATATATATATATATATATATATATATATATATATACCTAGGTATGTGTATATATATATATACCTATGTATATGTGTGTATATATATATATATATATATATATATATACACATTCATATATATATATATATATACACACGCACATACATATATATGTGCTTACACACAAACACATATATTCTAGTTAGATAGATACAATGGGTTTCTTTTCAGTTTCCATCTACTGAATTCACTCACAAGCTTGTGGCTGGCTTGTGGCTATAGTGAAAGATACACGGCTTAAGATGCCATGCAGTGGAACTGCACCTGGAACCACATGGTTGTAGAGAAAACTTCTTAATCACACAGCCAACCTTTTCTGTCATTAACTTTTGCATGCTTTTCTTAGTCAAAGAATCTTTTTATTATATCACAGAGGTCTTTGAAGATGCAGATCAACCAGTCTTAACATCAAAAAAGAACAACTCCATGAGCATTTTGTTGAGGCAGGGTATTAACATTTACACACACCACACACACACACACACCACACCAGTGACCCGGGAACAAAATTTGCTTAGGGGGTGCAAACTCAGTTCCAAAATTTGGCACTACTGGAGAAGTGTGGATCCAAATTCTGGGAGTGTGCATGTCACAAATTTGCGCATTTAGTCGAATTTAGCACACAGGTAAAAAATGAGACGCGCGCTACTTGCTGTAAATGGAGGGTTGGTTATCCATCTAATACAAGAAGAAAATTGCAGATAAATTGAATAAAAACATGAAAAATAACAAAATGATATTTCATTGAAAAGTAAACCATTCTGAAAGATAGTTCAGAATGTTTTCAAAACATTTATCTCCAACTTTTCCCATATTTTATTAAGGGTTAGGGATTATGATTAGGGTTTAGGGTTAGGGTTTAGGGTTAGGGGTTAGGTTTAGAGTTAGGGTTTAAAGTTAGGGGAGATGAATGTTTTTTCAGTATTCAATGATTATTTTTCACTTTTATATTCAACTTATCTGCAATTTTCTTTTTGTATTACATGGATAACCCCGCTCCTTTTACAGCAAGTAGCGCAAATCCATGCATCTCGTCATTTGCCTTGTGAGCTAAAATTTGTGACATGCGCACTCTCAGAACTCGGGTCCACACTTCTGTAGTACCCAAAATTTTTACAAACAAGGTGAAGTTTTCTAATTTGGGTATCAAAACAAACAAATGTTCAATAATAATAATAATAACTTTTATTATTATGAGGATCGACTGGAAAGTTAACAGGCTGACCAATATATTCTCATAGAATGTGACCAAATGAAGTTCATTTTTAAATATTAGGATCTTTTCTGCTTGATTTCACCTTCTGAAATTTTCAAATTAAGCGAAAATTTTCAAATTTGATATATTGGTGTAATTTTTCCCGTTGAATCTGATGCTATTCACTTATTCCAGAAAAAACTTTAGAAAACTGTAACAGAGGTTTAAAGTTTGATCATTTTCCCTCCATCAGAGAACAGGATGTGGAAGCTGGCATTTTATACAAGGTGACAACATTACAATGTTAAAACATTCAATGATGGAAGTTTTAATAAAGTTTTGTGAAATGTTGGATAAACATTCTGTTGATTTAGTTCATGTGAACAATACACATTTTTGAAATTGGAATAAAATTGGGGCAATTGAAAAGTGAAAATCAAACAGAAAAGATCATCTACATACTTCTTTCAGCGATTCATTGCTTCAATTGCCTTGGAAAAGAAGCTATCCTGTTAGTTAAACAAGTTTTCAACAGCTGATAAGACATCATCACTATGATATTGGTTCCAAACCGAGTATTTTTTATATATATATGTAGGGGATATAGATAATAAGACGAGGTCAAATCACTAAAGTAGGGAGGGTGGCTTAGCAGTCCAAAGCCAATCACACACAGCAGCCATCGAAACCAATTACTTGTGCACTGGAGTATTTGTTCCGATGAAAGAAAAACATACTCGACAGTTTTCCTTGCGTTTGGCCTTGATAGCCCTTCGCAACTGCCTTAGAAAGGTGGCACAGTACAGCACTCTCCATTGATGGTGAGAGCCTTTTGAAAGTAGTCAATAAACACGATGCTTTTTGCAATCCAAAATACTGAGGCCATCACCTTCCCTGCAGATTAAACGATCTTGATGCCCTTTAGAGTAAGTGTTGAAGAGTGTCTCTACTTTTAGATTATCTCTTATTCTCTAACTCAAAATGATGAACCCAACACATTTAAGGAAACTGGATTTGCCTCAAGCAATGTCAGATATTATCGAAATGTGATCAGCCTGGTGCCCTATTAATCAGGTGTCAGAAGAAGCAACACCCACCAAGTAGAAACTTTCATCATGCCAAATTTATTGTGTAGAATACTCTCAGCTCTCACACATGATATGCTAATAACATTAGCAATTTATATTTTTTCTCCGGTGGAGGCAGTTGCAGACTGTTCAGATCATTAGTCTTCTCAAAATTATTTCTGCTTAAATCAGTTAATCAGTTTTGCACTGTTGATAAAACTGGAGCATCATCCTCCGATATATCAACATGTTCTTGGGGACTAAATCCTTTTTCTACAGGTACTTGATAACAGCATGATGCCAAATTTTGTTCATCTTGAAGAGAAGTCACTAATAGTTACTTATGAAATTTTCTCTGAACATTCAAATGTCAGTTTACCAAGAAAGAAATAATGAAGCTATAAGAAGTGTTAAAATGGAAGTAAGCCGAGCTTTTGCATCACTCCAAAATACACACGTATATGAAAAAAACTGTATCAACATATTCCAAAAGTTTTCCTACGCTCACACGTTTTGTTAATGAAAGATTTCATGAGGATGTGCAAAGTGTTTTCATCGTATATTTTTTTATGTACATGCATTATGGCACAATGTGTAAGACGGTGTTGTGTCATTGTGGTACGGAGCCAGGTCTTCAAATGGCGAAGTGCACTGAATGTTCTTTTGCTTGAAGCAACAGATACAGGTGAAGACAAGACAAGCTGCATTAACGCCAACACTTGTGGCATACTAGAACGAAAAATAGCATCGGACACTCTCCATTTATCAACTATATCATTAAATAATTTAGGCAAATTTTCCCTTTCCGTCTATAGGCTAGCAAGAAGTTTGATTTGAGATGACAGTAAGAGCAAATCAAAAGAAGCAGGTAGATGTGCATTTTCAAAGTTAAATACTCCACAATTGACTGCTGACAACAGCAACTCCACTCGCTCAGAGCATACACGCATTCTCTCTTGCTGAAACTGGCGAGTTAATTCATTTTCGATGACATCCACTATAGAGAAAAATTGCTGACGCCAGTCATTGGTGACAGGAAGAGCAACTTCTTCAGTAGTTGTGTGCCTAAAGCGCAGTGGTGTGTTTTTAGATCGCGAAATGTTGGGCATTTTCACTAAGTCAGAAGAGGATACTTCATCAAAATATTTTTCAAAAACCTTCTCACTTCTCATTTTTGAAAGAGAGTTTTTCAACTTTTCAATCAATTTCAAGCAATCACCGGTTGTCGTGCCTGGACGCTGTAAGCTACGTGCCACTGGCTCACATACCCCAAATATATCCTCAGCGATTTTAATGCCGAACAAAGTGGAAGCTTTGCCAGATAGTTTTAGCAGCCCTTTAACAGTAGCCTTTGTTGTTGCTCTTAATGACGAGTCATTAAGAAGGTCAAGCAAAAAATTTTGAATATTCTTATAATTGTTTTCTGCTCATTTCAGTGCTGTTGCTCTAATGCACCACCGAGTTGGACACACTGCTTGCAACATGATGACATTCTCACCACAAAGATTTGTCCATTGTGCTTTTCTTTCTGGTAACTTTTACAAAAATGGCGTGTTGATGAACAAAGTTCAGTGCATCAGCTACAAAGGTAAACTTAGAACTAACTTCTTGGAGGACAAGGTCTAGAGAGTGGTTTCCACAGTGTACAAAATATGTACCTGGGAACAAATTTTTCAATCGCATTTGTACACCTGAAATGTTTTCACTCATTGTACTTGCACCATCAAATGAAAAACACCATAGCTTTGAGCCAAGTGAAATGTTTAGGCGACAAAAAAATCTAGAAAAATCTTAGTCAGTGTCTTCGAAAAGCAGTCAGGGGGATTATAAAAACCTGGAAAATCCTCATTGACATTCAGGTCTTCAGAAACGTACTGGACAGTGAGTGATACTTGTTCCATGCCAGAGCAATTAGTGGTAACATCACATATAATGCCAATAAATCTGGAATTTTCTACTTTTATTTTGATCTCATGTAAAATGTTATGAGCATATGCCTCTAAAATTTCATTTTGAATTGTATCAGAGAGGAAATTGTCCCGACGCTTAAACCACTGACTTACTTCTGCACTGCATTCTTCAGCAAGTTCCCTTACAAGATTTACGAAGTTTCCCATAAGATTTTGAATTTCTGTTGAATACAACATGGCAGATGATTAAAAAGGGCAGACACAAGAAAGAAAAAAATAAGTAAAGAACCACGTATAAGGCCACTGAATTGTAACGAAAGAACTCTGGTCGAACAAAAACCTGAAAAACAAATAGTGAACATCAAATAAATAGTGCTTGTGTTTTTATTGGCAAAACCAGCAACATGACCTCCCATCCAATATGCTTCAAAAGACGATAGGCTATACTAGAGCACCGTCTTTTATTTGAACAAATCAACGCCAGGAATTATTCTTTGGAAGCTTCGTATTAATTCTATCGCCTCTTTTTTCGAACCGCCAAGTTACAGGGGCATAATCGCATCAACATTAGTTATCAGGCGATGGTGGGGTGACATTCAGACACACAAATACATACATTCGTATGTATATGCGTGCGTGTATGTGTGCTTGCATATGTACCTACCACCTACCCCTCTCTCTCTCTCTCTCTCTCTCTCTCTCTCTCTCTCTCTCTATATATATATATATATATATATATATATATATATACACACACACACATACGCACACACACACACACACACACACACACACACACACACACACACATATATATGATAATATACGGTAAAACCATATAACTGGAGGAGAGCTTACTTTACAGGTAGAGAAGTGGGTAAATATAAATGGACCTCGTAACGATACCAGCTACCAAATGGTTTCACGGCGAATTTGGGCCCCGAGTGACCTTAGTAAAGTTATTGGGGAGAATCCCGAGCCGATTATCGTGGTCTATTTATATTTATATATATATCGTATATTTATAAAGAGGGCAAATTTAGCCATTTCTCCGTAGATTGAAAAAAAGATGAACAACCTTAATCGATTTTCGGACATTATTGGGTTCTCATCAGATGCGTAGTGGTTCAAACATGAAAAATAGAACTTATGTTGAGTCAGACTCAATAAGTATAGATTTATTGATCGGCGAAAGTTACATAGTGACTGAAGGTTCGAGAGTTTCGTGCAGAGGCACTTATCAAACTAATTAAATCAACGTTTTCTATATAAAACAAAAAAGCAGGACAGTATCGGAAACACATATAACACAGATACGCAGGAAGACTTTTGATTAATAATATGACAGAATTAAGGCAAGATAAAAAATGAAAGTTGTCAATATATAAGGCATTCTGCCTAAACTACGTCTTTAAGATACGATTTGTTAGTAATAACGCTAAAGGAAACTATTTCCTAAGGAAAGTAAAGATTTAATGAAAAGGTGAATCAAGACTAAAGTTGGAGTTGAAAAAAAAGGCACTTACCCAGGCAGTGGTCAAGCAGTAAATGGTATGGAATACTGAATGGTCGTTTTGTACAGAAAGAATTTTGAAGGGGTTTTATTTTTAGACTGGGGTCAAACGGTCGAATCCATTCAACCATGTTTTAAGTCTTTAGCAACACCAATTACAAAGAACTTGGGAGTGGTTCTGAAAGATGGAGAGAAGTATTGACAGACAGAAACTGGGTGGGAGCTGTCTTCAATAATTCAAGTAATGCTATATATTCAAAATTAACCATACATGCTGGTTTTGTTGTTGTTATTGTTGCTGCTACTGTTGTTATTGTCACTTATTTTTTTGTATTTTGACGCTACTTGCCTTCAGAAGTTAGTGGTCCTAAACTCCCTAGGGAATTTTATGCCAGCTTCATCACTTTTATTTATTTATTTATTTTTATTTATTTATTTTTTTTTTGAAACGAGATCGAAATAAGCATTTTATACCGATAGATTTTAGACACTTTTTTTCTGAAACTGGTAAGATTATGTAGGAGTTGAAAAAAAAGACACTTACCCAGGCAGTGGTCAAGCAGTAAATGGTATGGAATACTGCACACACACTGCACTCTCCACTGCACCCTCATGTAGTCCCGCTCCCACATACACATATATGCAGAATATAGGCTTCCTACAGCTTCCATCTGCCACTCACTTGCAAGGCATTGGTCAACTTAAGGCCATAGTAGAGGACACCTGTTCAAGACACTGTGCAGTAGGACTGAATCTGAAACCAAGCGGTTGGAAAACAAATTGCTTGCAAAATAAACCACAGCTAAGCCATACTTTGTGCATTTAGTTTTATAGGTGTAAAAAATGGTGTTGTGTCAAAGGTAGCTTAGCCATGTGATAAAAATAGTTTGATAAAAATATGTACCTGACTGAAATAAGTACTGGAGTCAGTCGGATTGTCTGAAATCCCTGAAGACAGTGTCCTAACATAACTGCAGTTTGATGCTTGAAATGAGCAAAACAATAAAAGAATACAAGTGTATCCAAAATAGAAAGAGCAGTGCCCACAAGTTTTACTAGGTCTTTCAGACTCTGGTATGATGGCAATGATTTTGTTGATAGAAAGGAAAAAAAAAAAAACAAGACAAAAGAGACCCTCTCCCCTTGAAATTTGTAGCCTTGCACTAGCGAAGAAGTTATTATTTTAGAGTTATCTTGTTAACTCTATTATCAGGTTTAATGATGATTGGTAATATTACATTCCACAGATTGAGCTTAAAGCATCACTAAGAAAAACATGAAAAGAAATTGTACTGTCTGCTCCACTCCTTCCACTCAAAATTATAAATGTTTTGCTATCATTATTTAATTTAGCATTTAGATTCCAATAAATGATTCTAGTAAATGATTGACATCTGATATTATCATGGTGATATACAAGAA
Source organism: Octopus bimaculoides (assembly GCF_046866305.1). NCBI lineage: Eukaryota > Metazoa > Mollusca > Cephalopoda > Octopoda > Octopodidae > Octopus > Octopus bimaculoides. Next base: position 47,384,418 of record NC_142932.1, on the reverse strand, counting down.
AATGAATATGACTTTTGATACATTTGCAATAAAAATTATCATATCTCTGGTTTTCATCTATTTTCATTCATACAGAAAAAAACAATTTTTCAAAATTTTAATCATGCAGAAAAAGAAATGTGAAGCATTGCATTATGTAGAATATTAGTGGGACATTGTCCACAGAACTTCTGAAGTGTTAACACATTACATGCCAAAACCTAGTGTTCTACTAAGTAGAAGACTGTGATGAGTTTACTCTGTCCGTGCACGCACGCGCGTGTGTGTGTGTGCGTTGCATTTTTGTCCAGAGAGAGAAGAATCAAAGAATCAGTGTCTACAGCATTTGCAGACCTTCCTAGAACTAATGAGGTTGAAGAGGTTTTGTTAGAAGCATTTTGGTTGTGTGAAGCTTCTGTTTCATCTGATATATGGGGACACTATTCTAATGTGGGATCAGTAAAATTTTTGGAATTTGTACACTATTAGTTATAAGTGTGTTACTTTACTACATGCACTGATTGTATTTTGGTAATTTTGATGGTAACCAATTTGTAATGTCCTTATTTTATACATAGAAGTAGTATACATATGGAATAAGGGGTTTAGGTTATCATGTAGATAGTGCTTGTGCCAGAGAGTTTAAGGAGTGAAGTGTGATGTTATTTACATATGAATGTATCTGGTTGGAAGAAACAATTAGTGGGTCATTGATATAGGCAAGAAAGAGCATGCACAACATTGCTGAGCATTGAAACCTACCAGAGTTAATGGAATATGAGTCAAAAGGCCTTTATCAACACATACTGCAATAGAAATGTTTGAAAATAATCATATGATCCAAAGATTGCAAGAGATATGAGGTAAGAGTTGAATGGATCTCTTGTAGGCAATTTTTCCAAATGATTTTTGTGTCTGGAGTATTAAAAGGCTTTGCTGATATTATTGCTATATGTTATTTGTAAGAATCTTTGATCAGTTCTACTTGGATAGAATTGTAATAGAGAACATTATATGCAACCTGTTGGTTGCATATAACATTCCCTAAACTAACCTTAGTAACATTTTGAACTCAGAATGTAAATGTGCAGGACTAAATAATGTAAGAACATTTAGTCTGACACTCTAATGTTTTTACTACCTTACCAATGTATGTTTTTTGATAGTTCCTGTGTTAAGTTCAAATATTCCTAGTGGTGTTGTTTCAAGAAGGAGAATCACTACGACGAAGATGATAATGATGGTGTTGATCTATTTTTTTTTTCCTTTCAGGTCATTTGAGCACATATTTGAAACAGTGTCTATTGCTGAAAACACAAAATTTCTCATACGAGCTTCATATCTTGAAATTTACAACGAGGAAATCCATGATTTACTTGGGAAGGATACAAAATTGTCAATGAGTTTGAAAGAACACCCAGAGAAAGGAGTTTATGTTCAAGGTAAATGAAAGAACTAGTTTTATTACCAAAAGCTATATCCAGATTGTTTATTGCTACTTGTGTTCATAAATATTTCATTATCAATTCTTAACTCTTTAGCATTCAGATTACTCTCTCAAATGTAATGTTTATTCATTCACATTGTTTTGAATTTAATCATGCATTATCACATAATTTTGAGATTTTGATGATGTGATTGTTTATTTTTAGACTGACATTGTAGGCTAGGTGTGAGAAATAGGACTGGCTGGTTTGAACATGAAACAAGTAGAATACCTGGTCTAGATATGGCCAGTTTAAATGCTGATGGGTTAGATAATTAAAAAAAAAAATGTCTACTTTTTCTAATTGACCTCTCCTTGCTAAAATTTATAGATATATGAGATTTTGAAATTTTTTGTCCATGTGATTAATTATAAAATCTTCATAAACAAAATGAAAATCACATTTTTTTTTCAAATCCAAGAACAACAAGCTTGTCATAAAAACAGTTATTTTCTCTGTATATGTAATTTCTATGGAATTATACACTTATAAAATGTACATAGCTTTTGATCAGTACAAGCATGGGTTTTTGATCCAAAGTATGACACCTTATTATTAAAGAGTTATTTACTTAATATCTTTCTGATGTTTATCCAAACCTTTTTGGTAACATGTAAAGTATATAGTTTACTGTTTAGATTAAAAACTATCAGTTACATTCAGGGAGTAGTAAAGTGTAATGAAGCATTATAAAGTCACAGATTTACCATATGCCACTTTCATCAAATATTGATTGTATGATCCATTGGTAGAACACTTGCTATGTCTACAGGAGACTTGGATTTGAGGCTCATGGGCAGCTTTTGACTTTTCTATCCAAAAAGGGTTTTTCACCTAAGTATTTACATACTATTATTTATACCTTTATGTTTTCCAAGATCCACTGTTTCAAAAAAGAATTATTTCACATTCTCTTGGAAGCTTATAAAATTCTTCTGATGTCAATGACTTACAATTCTTGCTGGTAAGAATAAAGTTTCTAAAATGGATAGAGAAATTCAAAGGATTGCTTTGGTCCAATGGTAGAATACCTGTCTTTATGTGACTTTTCATCACTGGAAAAAGGATGTATGTATTTGCATTGGGACCCCTTCGCATCGATGACCGGCGATTGTCGTGCGCTGATGAAGGGTAAATACCTAGAAACCCCAGTCCATGCGTATCATGTCAGGTCAAAGATGGGAAGGATGGCTTCCCTTTGCAAATACTGATAGGGCACAGAAAGTGTGTTAATATCCAGCTGGAGGAGGTGTCCTCCTGGGGCTACAAGCTACAGTAGCGTCCACCCTTTGCCACATTTAAGTGGCAAATATACTTCACATTATATATATATATATATATAGCTAGTGCCATGTAAAAAGCATCCAATCCATACTGTTAAGTGGTTGATATTTGGAAGAGCATTCAACTGTGAAAACTGTACCAAAGCAGACCTTACCAGTACTGGTGCATATAAAAAGCACCTAGACCATCCTGTATGGTGGTTGGCATTATGAAGGGCATCCAGCTGTAAAAACCATGCCAAAACAGACAGTGAAGCCTGGTGTAGTCTTCTGGCTTGCCAGCTCCTATCAAATCATCCACCTCATGCCAGTATGGAAAACTGACATCAAATGATGATAATGGTATATATCCAGACATACTCATTTACTCACGCTTTTATTGTTGGTCTTTTGTGTTCACCATGCATTGCATTATTTCATCCATACCTGTTATTGATCTCTTACTCTCCTCTTCTTAGTTCTCATTGTCCTATGCTCCTGGTGTGTCTGAGGAAGGCAGTGAATCTCTGTTGTCACTGCACCTGCTCTGATCCTCTTTTCCATCATTCCTTTTGTGTCACTCACTAATACAGAATCCACCCTCTTTCCATTTGTAATGTGACTGTACTCATCACTGGACCCTTCTTACTCATCATCTATGCATTGATAATTACATGGAACTACTTGTGCCTAGTTTACTCTACTTTTACCCCACCTCTTATATTGTCTTTTGTCACCCTGTGCCACTCAGTCTGCCAGCATACTCTTATTCTCTTTTTCTCACACATCCTGGGTTTCTGTCATCATTCTGTTCCTAGACTTCTGTCACCATCTTGCCATCTCAACCATGTTGCCTTGTATATATGTAGCTATCTTAGGTTACTGAATATTCTTATCATTCCTTCCCCTGTCACATAATCCTCTCATCTCTATCATTCATGCTTCTCACTCTGTAATGAAACTAGCCAGAGATTTGGAGTTGTGAAATCCCTTTAGTTGTGCCATGGCTATTTCTTTAATGATGATGGCATGTAAAGCACACCTGCACAGTGTGATGTTGTGAAGACCTTTTAGTCTCCTTGAAGGCATGACACTAGTGCCATGAAAAATGCACCCAGTACACTCTGAAAAGTGGTTGGTGTTAGGAATGGCATGTAGCTGTAGAACCAAACCAAAAATACAATACCATTGAGATCAGGTCTCACAGTCCATCTAGATGAACAGTTTCCCCCTTGAATACATGTTGACTGTGACTATAGTGACTTGTCCACTCCAAGCCTGCATGGAAAGTGGGCATAAAATAATGAGGATGATGATGATGATGAGTTTTATATATGTACTAAACAACGACATCATAGGAGAGTCCTCTTAGAAGAGTCATTATAATCATGTATGCAGTTACATTCATGTTTATTTCATTTCTTGGGGCTCACGGAGGCAATGATTGAGACCTTTTGCATTATCGTGCTTGAGAAGAAGATCCATCAAGCCGTGCAAAATCACAGTCATGGCAGATACTGGTATCACATAAATGGTACTCATGCTGGTGGCACGTAAATGCACCCATTACACTCTTGCAGTGGTTGGTATTAGGAAGGGCATCCAGCTGTAGAAATATTGACATATCAGACTGGAGTCTGGTGCAGTCTTCCAGCTTTCCAGCCCTGGTCAAACCGTTCAACCCATGCCAGCATGGACAACGGACATTAAATGATGATGATGTTGATGATGATACACTAAGGCGGCGAGCCGGCAGAAACATTAGCACGCTGGGCGAAATGCTTAGCGGTATTTCGTCTGCCGCTACGTTCAGAGTTCAAATTCTGCTGAGGTCCACTTTGCCTTTCATCCTTTCGGGGTCGATTAAATAAGTACCAGTTATGCACTGGGGTCGATATAATCGACTTAATCCGTTTGTCTGTCCTTGTTTGTCCCCTCTGTGTGTAGCCCCTTGTGAGTAGTAAAGAAATAACACTAAGGTTTCAAGTTGGTAAAATCATTATAGCATACTGGGCAAAATGCTTGATAGCATTTTGTCTGTCTTTACATTCTGAGTTCCAATGCTGCTGAAGTTGACTTTGCCTGTCATCCTTTCGGGGGTCGATAAATTAAGTACCAGTTATGCACTGGGGTTGGTGCAATTGACTTACCCTCTCCTCCAAACTTTCTGGCCTTGTGCCAAAATTTGAAACCAATATTATCATCCACTATAAGGCAGTGAGCTGGAAGAATCAGTACTGTACTGGGCAAAATGCTTAGTGGCATTTTTTCTCTCTTTATGTTCTGAGTTGAAATTCCATTGAGGTTGACTACCTTTTATTCTTTGGGGGGAGGGATGATAAAATAAGTAGGGTGAGGACTGGGGTTGATGTAACTGACTTATCCCATCCCCAAAACTGCTAGTCCTGTGCCAAAATTTGAAACAAATATTATCATACACTATAAAATGTCAAAAAGTTTTGTTGTACATCTGCAGCCTGGTTACTAATACAATTGCAAAGCAACTATTCAAAGACAGTTTTTATAAGCCATTGGAGATTTCTTTCTGTTTAGTTCGTTTTGTTTTTTCAAATTTCTCATTACATTCTTCTTTAAGTGGGAGGTTAATGTCTTCTACATATCATTTTGATAAATAAAGTAATTCTTTGCGATGCTGTTTGCCAGTTATCATCTGGAAAGCTGTTTTGTAGACAAGGTGCTGACTTCTTTGGTTATGTCAGTCTTTGACTTTCCTTCAGTGTTCATTGTTAGTAGGTGTGAATGTTTTTGGTATTTATTTGGGTACTAGACTTTAGTTTGCTTTAACATTGGACTCACTGAAATTTGTTGTGTTTAATGGATCTTTCTTTTCATTTTCCTAATTGCTGTCTGAGTTGTTTATTATAATTTTTATAACTTTTTATTCTTCTGGATATAATGGTGGAGTGGTAACATCATTTATAATTTATTTATGATGTATTTACAAGTTATCTCAAAGTAAATTTATACTTCTGCCTATGATTTATACTTTAAGTGATTACTATGTTGTTGTCCCTAGTTGCCTATGTTTAGCACCCTTCTAAAAAATCCCCCTATATTTTCATGCATAAAATAAAATGCAAATAAAAGTCATTCAAAGGGAGTAGAATCTACACATTTTAAGTAGGGTCTGTTGATGTCCCTTTCAAACTTTGGTTAAAGCTTTGCTCATACTCTTGCATGCAAACTAACTCAATTACCTGTCTTAGCAAGCCCCAAAAGTTATGTAGATATGATATCTATACAGTCCATTAATTATACCATCATATTTATCAAGTGCAAATTGGTAAAATATACTGAGCATCAACCCTATGGACAGTTGTGATTCAGAAAATATTAGCTTTGTTTTTGCTTTCTAATCGCTAAAGAGATGCTATCTGCATATTATTGTTAGTTATAGAACATAAATACTTAACAAAATATAAAGCTTGTTATTGAAATAATATATAGTGTCAAACACATATGGAACTTCTGAAATCTTGTGATTTATTTCCAAGTGTTTTGTTGGTGAGTGGATATGAAGTCAGTTTTATGGAAAGAGAATCTATTTATTTTATATATGTTAATGAATCATCAAAAAAAAAAAAAAAGAAAAAGAAAAAGTAAAAGTAAAAGAAATTGTACATCACTAAAGAATTGCATGTATAGAAAGAAAGCATGTTCGACTGATTCTTTTCATTTTGTTTTGTTGTTAAAAGAAATTACTTTTACTTAGCATCTTTTCTCATAGAATATCTTACAATCTTTTCAACAACCAAATGTATTCCATTCCTTCCTAAGATATCCTGAATTCAAGATTGTTCGTGCAATATTCTTAACTTCAGATAAAACAATATCTTATCTTACATATGATATTTTCCAGAAAGTTTTCTTTGTAAATGAAAAATGATAGGTTAAAAAAAAAAAAAAAAAAAAAAAAACTAGTAAAAAAACCTATTTGTAAAGTTGTCAGAATGGGGGTTTTGGAATTTTATTGTATCTTTACTACTTACGTATCTTTGATATGTTTTTTCTGTACTTGCTGAAGAAAGCAACGAACAATGGTATGTAAACTATTCAAAATTTCAATTCATATATTTCTATCTCTTTACAATAGAAGTAAGTCTTTTCATGAAAGAAAGGGATATTTCTCTATTGTATTTATACTTAGATTTATTTGTGCTGAACATCTTCTCTCCCTATCATTTCTTTTTTTCTTATTGGCTTTTAATCATGAGTTTTCAAAGATCCTTTTTATTAACAGTCATGTGTGGACAAAATGATGTAGTGATTAGTTCTGCCCTTAATCTATATTATTGTTCTAGCATCGTGATAAATCCATCAAAACTTAGATATTGGCTTTGAATATTCTGTTCCTGTTTATTTTTGAACAACAATCAAAGTATGCTTTCATTAAATTCTTCAGCAATCATCATTTGAGTTTTGAATGGCTAACATTGTGAATTTTTAAAAATATATATTTGCTGATGGGTACATAGCTTACATTTGTTTATTATGAACCCACTATATCTTCTATCATTTTTATAAATGGAATTATCACCATATAGAGTTTAAAAAAAAAGGAAAAAATTGAAAGGAAGCTCATTGAGTAGGTTCTTACATTGATCTATGCTGTATAAAATGGATCCAATTGATACAAATCACTCACTCATCATATTTTAGCAGTTTTCAATGGAGTCTGCCCTAATGTCATCAAGAAGGTGAAGAAATTTGAACCTATAGGTGCTGGACAGGTCTTATTATTATACTTATTATACATCATTGTCGTTGTTATCATCAAGGAAAAAATGTGTGAAGTCCATATATATAATATAATAAATATAATGTAATATAATTTAATATATATGTATATAGGTGCAGGTGTGGCTGTGTGGTAAGAAGCCTGCTTCCCAGCCACATGGTTCCAGGTTCAGTCTCACTGCATGGCACCTTGGGCAAGTGTCTTTTACTATAGCATTGGGTTGAACAAAGCTTTGTGAGTGGATTTGGTAGATGGAAATTGAAAGAAGTCCATTGAATATATATATATATATGTATATATTTATGTGTGTCTTTGTGTTTGTTCACCCTCATTGCTTGACAACTGATGTTGGTTTGTTCACGTCCCCATGACTTAGCAGTTCAGCAAAAGAGACCAATAGAATAAGTACTAGGCTTATGGGGTCAATTATTTTGACTGAAACCCTTTAAGGCAGTGCTCCAGCATGGCCACATCAAATGACTGAAACAGATATAAGAATAAAAGAATATATATATATATATATATATATATACACATACTCTACATTTTTGTCAGGAATTATTATTGACCTTATATTTGGGGTCTGCTAGAAAGTTGCTATTATGTTCATATAGGGTTTAATAGGGCTTATATATAGTTGAATATATCCCTCTGTTGTCTATATTTAACTTAGATACTAGTGTTTGTTTTGCCTTATTACTTTTGTATGTTTTTGTTATGTTGTTGATGAGAGTTTGAGATGATAAAAAAAATCTAATTTAATCACTCTTAGGTATAGATATCAATAAATGTGAATATGTATTTTGAATGCATAATTTTATATATACATATATATATACTCATTATATCATAGACTATTACTGTAGATAAATGCCAATATAGTAGTATCATATTATTTTAATAATTGCTTTGCAATTCAGATGAGTATTATTTAGTAATAATTTCTCAGAGATATCTTTCTTGTTTTTGCTTTTTTTTATCTACATGAGACAGTGTCTCAGGTTGATAACATTATTCAGTCTCCAGAGTTTTCTTAACTTACACAAGTCTTTGTATTACCAAGCTTGCTTAATGCTGACTTTCACTTTTTTTTTTATATCTATATTAATCATTTCTCGACTTGTAGCATCAATGAACATTATATTATATATATTTATATGCTGTCAAGATACTCTTAGTTTTCATGATAGTGTTTTGTAGAAAGTAAGGAATAGTATAAGTTTATCTTAAGGGATTTATAAGGAATCAAAGAATATCAAATATTTGGTCTCTCTTTTTGTATTCTTTTGCTTCTTTGGATCTTTCTCTATTATCAATTTTTTTGTCTAAAGCTATGTCACAAAGAAGCAAAAGGACAAAAAAAAAAAAGATTTCTGTTATATTATCTTGATTTAGTGAGGTAAAAAGAGTTATAAAGAATATTTTATTTTATACAAAGCACTAAAGAGTGATCATTATGAATAAGATATTCTATATCAAAGATTCTGGAGACACCTTTATATCTACTAGATACATTACAATAGTTTCCTTCTGAAGTGTCAAAAGACAAGGCTTTTTAAACATATCTTCTAGCTGTTTCTATTTAATACTTATTTTTTTTTTTATCATCACCACTTAGTGTTATCAATTTCTCATATTTTCTCAACTATAAAGATTTCTTAATCTTTCCTGCTCTTTCAGTTATTCAGATTTTTCTTATCTAATGGGGTTGCCTTTATAAAGATTTATCTATCGTTTACCAACTAATTTATTCATTTTCAATCTTGCTTTGCACTTCAAATAGGACTTTTAGGTGTTCTTTTTCCTTTTTTTTGTTTGCTTTTAGTTGAACTCAAGACACTGAGGTAACAATAAAATTATACTTACATTTAAAGCATCAATTTTTTAAAATTGCAATATTTTCATAGTTAGCAAACTTTAAAATTTTCTTCCATATCTAAAATCATTTTGTTTATCTACTATTGATCATAATAACAGTTATGAAAGTGTTCATTTTGGTAATTTTAGAGAGAAGAAAAAAAAAAAAGTGAATGATGAAAACAATTTTGATGAATGGGTTTTGTGAAATAAACTTATTGAAATACAATAAAATGTCAAAAAAGAAAAAGATTAATAAATGGGAAAATAAGAAAAGAAAATATGTGTAATTCCACTAAATAATTGTCTAATTATCGGTAAATAATCATGGTGATCTTTAAAATCAAGATCTAAAATTTACAGTTATATTTAACATTGGAAAACATTTAATTTAATATTTTCTTGTCTGTAATTAAAAATGAAAAAAATGAATTCTTCTGCTTTAGCTACATTTTTTTCCAGTTTCATAAACATGATTTTTAAATAAGATATGTCTCATAATTTTCTTTGTTCTTTCATTTACATATATAAACACACACATACACACACACACACACATACACACACACATGTTTTATGTATATATGTATTTATATATAAATAATTAAAATTAGTTTATAATTAGTCAGATTGTGGTACCATATTTAATAAGACATTTGACTTTTGATGCAGAAATAAATTTTATTTTAGTTTTGTTTTTTCAAATTTTGAAAACAGATTTTCAGTATTAATAGAAGAACTTTTGTTCTGCTACTAAGATTTTTGGTCCTTGTTCTGAACTCATTATCAAAAGCATCATTCTAAACACATCATTAAAAATTTTGCAATATAATTTATTGATTTGCTTGTTTGTGGGTACTGAAATATTTTCTTCAATATTGTGATACCTTTCCTTTATGCTAACATAAAGTCATTTCCCTCTGAGAATGTGTGTTACATGTTTTTGAGGAATTTATTTTACACCTAGATTTACTTACTATGATCAGTATGTAAACTGTAAGATGTAGAGATGCCTTTATATGGATAGATTTACTGAATCAATTATAATCACCTATCTAAGGTTTTAAGCTGTGAGAGTAATCAAAAGATTTTGCAAATAGTAAAAACAAGAAAATAATGTGTAATGAAATGACAATGATTTTCTAATAGTATAAACAATTAATTAAGTATTTTAATGTATAAATTGAAGTTTGGTTATTCTGATGGGTGATGATCATTTTGGTGTTATTGTTTGCATGAGACCATCAAGTAAAAATCTGTCAAGTTAGTGTCGCTCTGATGAAGTGACTGAAGTATTAGAATCTTGGCTGATAATCTAGGATTTCGAATTGTACCTAAGGCACCATTCCATGCTCCTTTTATTCAAAGTAATGTGTTTTAATTCGTTTGGTTGCTGGGAAGAAATGAAGGCTTTGTCTTCATGTAGTGATTCAAGATAAAATACATTGGTAGTGTCCCCCATTGCAGTCTCCATGAAAATGAGCGAAACTGAAGTCAATAATAAAAGCTAATTAAAAGCTTCTCACTTGCATACTGCTAGAGAGGGAACATTTTGATATTTGTATTCTGTAATCACATCTGCAGTATAAACATAGCACTTAATTCCCAATAATTAAATTTACCTAGGTCTAATTGGTAGCATTGTGGAATTGATAAATGTCAAACTATTTTACATATCTGAATCCAACTGTTTTCCATAAGAATATTTAAATGCTGGTTGTGCTTAGCAGTGTTATTGCTTTGACTGCGCATGGTATAATTTGGCTGCTTTTGTTCATATTATTTTACCATACATAGCAATCCAATTATTATTAGTACTGTTTATACTTTTTGTCCAACTTTCTGCCTATTTCAGTTTTGAGATCCTTGTACTTTTGAAATTTCTCCACTTAATTATGGGAAATATTTTGGTCAGAAGGGATTAGTCTATGGCTATTATATCTGGATAATTTGCATTGATGTTCTTTTCAGTCAAAGGAGGCATATCTTAAATGATTATGGCCAACAGTATTTTGTACTTTTTCTGAGCATGAAACTGACATCTATGCAAAGAAGTTGGTATTTACATTCTGCCAATTCCCTGGATAAAACATTTGTCACTTGACAGCTCAGTCCACCAGGTTGCTAGTAGGTGCTGTAAAATGGTTATCATTCTTCACTATAAGTAGCAGCAGCATCGTGCTATTGGTGTTTGATGTATTGCTTTAGTGCTGATTTAGATAGGCTGTAATTGTATCTAGAGGGAGACCTGTCCATCAACTGTTTAACATTGTAGGAGCTGGAGACAACTACTAGTCCAGTGAGCAGTTGTTGGGCTATGTAGAGCAGGCTTAAATCACTTTTTAATATTTGAAAGGAAACTAAATGTATTCAAGGTTAACTTTTTTATTCACTACCTTCATTGGAAAGTTTCATTCTGTACTAGGACTTATCCATCTTAATGATGTTGAATGTTGAGCTAAAAAGCTATCACAGATATTTCTCAGGAGGTGGATGCCACTTCTGTGATGTGAGGTTCTTATTACTCACGAGTTATACATCATTGTCATTTCTGTCAACAACGAATTATGATAATTATTGTAGTACCTGTTTGTAGTGGTGAAGGTAATTATAAAAATGCCGATGCGAAGTCAGTGATAGGATCAGACCAGAAGTGAAATATCGACCTTATTTCAAACTACTCTCCAAATACTTTTATAATCAGTGCTAAATAGTTATGGATATGTACATATGCGTGTAGTGTACATGATGTACTAAAACAACTTTTCAAAAAGGTAATTTCTTAATAAAACATCTTCCCTTTTCTTTGAATTGGTGAGAAAAGGTTCCCTCAAAATTATTGGCTCATGTCATCTGGCACACATGGACACCATTTCCTGAACAAGCTTGGTAATAACAATGGAATGTTTTTGGTGACTAAAAGAAGGGTTGTTCTTTAACCCTTTAGTATTTAAACAGGCCATATCCAGCCCGAATATGCTTCCTGTTTTATGCTCTAGCTAGTCAGATCCAACCTATCACATCTACCCTTCAATGCCATTCTAGAAATATACAATCTCATCATTGAAACTTTATGGCTACAAAATAAAGCATGATTAATTATAAACAATGTCAATGAAAAAGCATAACATTTGACAAACATATTTTAAATAGTCTATCTCTCCCTTACCTCATTAATTTAACCCTCTTGTAACCATATTTCTGATAAAATACTGTCAATATATTTCCATTAAATCTTTAAAAAAAATCACGAATTTTGTTGCATTCAATAAAATAACTAACTTTTACATTTAGTTCTATGTTAAACTGGTATTTGGAACATAACAAGAAAAAAATGACTAAAATTGTAATGGATGATTTTAATTTAAATATGAAAATATTAAATCAGGCAGCTTTCTATAAGATAATCAAAAGTGATCTCAGGTATTCTGATTAAAAGAATTAAACCTGTCACAAAAACATTTACCAGTGGTTATGTTCTCACCAGTATGGAATAGTTTTGACTACCAAGATAGTTAACTCTTAGTACAATATTTGTTAGATTTTGTATTGTGAAAGTAATGATTGCTCTTTCAAAGAAACTGGGATACTTTAAGTTTACTATGTGAACTTGGGGCAAATTGCCAAAGGAAAGACCAAATAAACTTTATTTTCATCTTTAATGTCTTTCAAACTAAAGATAAAGTTTTCATGCCATTCAGATTATCCAAAACATATAACTAGTTTAAAAGTCATTTATCTCATGAAATAACTTGATATTAATGTTAATGTTTATATGAAAGTGAAGTAATTTAAATGAAAAATATATGCTTTCTACATTAATTCAAATAATAATAATAACAATCCTGTTTTGTTTTGGTATACGGTTAGCAAATTTGATGGATGGAGAAGTTGCTTACATTGACCCCAGTGCTCAACCAGTACTTATTTTATTGATCCCAAAGGATAAAAGGCAAAGTTGACCATGATGGCATTTGAACTTAGAATGTAACATCTAAAGAAATGCTGCCATGCAGTTTGTCTGGCACAATTATGATTCTGCCAGCTCACCACTTTGCAAATAATAATGATAATAAAAAACAAAAAGAAATTAGAAAAATTAAAAGAAACGTTTACAGTTTACTGATTTTTCTTGAAATGTCACTTAGCTTAATTAACATTATAACTAATGAATATACCTAGTGATATTTAAAACATCATTTTTCATAAGATGCTATTGCATCACAATGAAGATATTCAATGATGTTTAATACTTAACAATACATAGTAAAATTTGCTATAATTTCTTTTTTGTAGTAGAGAATCATTGTAATGCCACACTCTTTGTCAATATGCTAAAGTTGACATACTGTGCCAGTCTACTTGTAAATTAATGCAAATGCTGTCATTGTCCTAATCACTTTTATTTTTGCCATTACCTAATCTATAAAGGTGAAATGATCAAGTTTATAAGATATTGAACTACCAGCTCAAGGGTGTTAACTTCCAATTTCAAATCCACATGTATTGTGTATTAATGCAGAATTTAATTTTGTCTCAGATCAGTATACTTAATACTATATACTTCAGTTAACCTAAGCTGTTGGGAATAGTTGCCACAGTAGCAAAGATTGTTATGTGTGAGAGACAGATATCTAATTCAGGAGTGATTAATTTCTCCTTGACAGTACACTAGTTGTTTAATGTCAGAAATCCCAGGTTAAACACTTAAGAAAATCACAGCAGAAGTTTCCTTACTGTTCCATAGTTATTATTTACAACTAAGTGTACTAAGATGTGCTTTCATAAAGCATAGCCTAGATGCTGCAGGCTTCTCTTCCCAGCTTGAGCAAATAGGACTAGACTGAGGGGGTGATAAAAGGCCTGACGGTATGACAATTTTCCGTTCTGTGACAGTAGGCCTCTCATTTGTTGTATTGGTTGTTCTCTGACAGGTCAAGCCTGTGGCAGTGAAGACCTCTGACATTCCTAGCCATATCCCTACTCACTCCTATTGGGTGGAGATAGCTATCTGCAAGTGTGAGCCCTGTGAGTCAGAGTGATTGTTCCAGTGCATATCTCTCGCCATCTTCTGGGGCAACACCTTTTCCATTTGTCTGCGGGGAACCTTAGACAGTCTGAATTACAGGAAATGAAGAGAATGTAAGGATTTCGCAGCTTACTACACAAACGGTAAACTTATACAATCCCTCTCCATAAACTACCCCAATGTAATGATTATCTTCGATTAATGTACTAAGCTATTTGAATGCTAGTAACACTATTACAAACAACAGAACATTCAGTAGAAAGTCTTACACTTCCAGTTTGATCAGCTGTGATGTCTTGAATACACTTAGGGAGTAATCAGCAGATTTTTTGATAATTACTAATTCTGACAAGTTTGGTAAAGTAGAGGAATGTTCTTAGCAAGCTGAGGCCACAATCTGATTTTGCTTTTCAGTTGTGACTACTCCACTTTCCTTAAACTTCTTATGCCTTTAATGACAAACTTTACTCAATTTCATTTCTCCTCTGATATCTCTGAAGCATTGTGCCTGCATTGGTAAACAGGAAAATGTAACTTGATATTTGGGTCTTGGTTGAAGTCGTTTTACTCCACTTACATTACTAAAAATATTAGGAGTAATATGAATGCCACAACTTCACACTTTTTCCATCTGCAAAATTTACCTGGCTACAAGCAATATGTAATAAAGAAATGTCAGTGCTCTCATAATTTTTTGATTAGTATCACTAATGGTTGGTTACAATTTTCAATAGTTGAAGAGGATATTCTTATAATAGTAGGTGCCTGTGCATAGTAACTTTAACATGGGATTGCCTATTTCTTGCTAGCCACACATATAGTTTATCATCAGATCCACAGTTGAGCTTCAAGGGAAGGGTAGGGCAGATAAGACTGGTGTGCTGTAGTCAAAGACTTAATTTTTGAACTGGTTTCTTTAGATCCTCTAGAGAACTTCAACTCAATACTGTAAACTAACAAACCACCTAGCAATGTTATATTACTGCTGCTTACATAAGTGAATTGGTGAATTTTTCCTGCCCTGCAGTACCTATTTACAGCTAGGTTGGCTTGACTATTTGAGAATTAAGTGTCATGGCCATGGAGACACAGTGGCAGGATGTGAACTGCAAACTTTTTGGTTGGTTGGCCATCTATGTTCTCACAGTGATGATTATGAAGGCAATAAAAATTACCACCAACCTTCCATCACCATTATCAATACAATTTAATTTATAGTTTAAGCAGAAAATGCCAATACCTCTAATAACGTATATTTAATAGTATTATATTCCAATAACAAAGTTGAAATAACGAATTAATCAACTTAATCAATACAGTGTAAATTAAACATACACATAAGCCTATATATATATATAAATATATATATATATATATATATATATATATATATATATGTATGTATGTATGTATATATGTATGTATGTATATATGTATATGTATATATATATGTATGTATGTATATATGTATGTATGTATATATATATATGTATGTATGTATATATGTATGTATGTATATATGTATATGTATATATATATATGTATGTATGTATATATGTATATGTATATATATATATGTATGTGTATATGTATATATATATGTATGTATATATATATATATATGTATGTATATATATATATATATATGTATGTATGTATATATATGTATGTATATATATATATACACACACACATATACACACACACACACACACACACACACACACACATATATATATATATATATATATATATATATATATATATATATATATATAAACACACATACATACACACATCTCTCTTTCATTCTTTTTTTTCTTTCATATAAGATCTTAATATTTATAATAAAAGTATGAAGTAATTTTTTTACACATTTTTATTACTGATAATTTCCTTTTCAGTTTGTGAACAAAATTTTGTAAATGAGCTTATGGAAATAATTAAAAGCAAAAATTTACTGTGTCTAATATATCTGTAATACATTTCCTGTTGTGTCTTAATGAAAAATATATCAATTGTATAGGATATTCTTCTTGTGCTATTCCCCAGAAATTAAGATTGAGGAGAAATGTCTGCCAACATAATTCTGGCACTATCTCTACTCCTACCCCACTTGAGTTGCCTAATATTATATGGCAATTTTCAATTAATTACTGAGATTGCCAATATGAAAAGTTTCACATTTTTTAGTGTGCTACTCCCTGCCTTAAAACAAAGTAAAAGTGTCAGTCATATGAAAAAATAAATTTGCTAAACTTTGAAGCCTAATTTTGTATGAGTTCAATCCCAGTTCAAGTACTTGTTCATAGATATGCTAAATATAGATCTTGATATCAGTGAAAATGTTCCAAAAGGCATAAAAATGTTTTTCCTATCAAAATCCTGAACTATGGCAACTGAAGGAAGCACCATACATTTGTAGCTTCTGGCTCATAGATGAGAAAAATATAAGTTTATATACTTATGCATCATATAACATTTAGCTTGAAAGTATGTGTTAAGGTGAGGCTTGGGCTTGACATCCCATTTACTCAAGAAAATTGTGCACACGATACTCCACCTCCCTCACATTTTCACAGGACTCACAGTTGAAAAGTCAGCAGTATAACCAAATAGGGAGGTTGCATTCATCAGTATTGGTTGGGAATTTGCATAAGAAAAGGACAACTCCAACTCCAAACCTGAGTCGATATGGTGACATAATATGAGCTACCAATTCATTAGCAGTCAGTTTGGCATTATGTTGATTCTACTTCTCAGTTGTTATACTACTTCTCTTACTAGATCAGATTCCTTTGGGCAGTTATTCACCACTCTATCAATTCAGTATTTGTACATTGTTAGTGTCAAGATACAAACTGCTAATATTTGTCCTGCAGGCCAGCACTCTAGTGATGCAGTCAATTACAATACTTGAACCATTTTCATCATCATATATGTTTTTGTTAAATCAATATTTTTACCTCATAATAATTACATTGTTTATATTGCACTGGGAGAAAAGAATAAGTTTTGTTGTTCTCCTTGAGTAAGAATTATGGTGCAGAAGAAGCAAATCAAATTAAGCATTTTCTCAATATTTCTAGCCATGTTCATTCATCCCATTTTTCTTGTGAGACATGCTGACCCTAAGATTTAAGACTTAAGACATGTATGCTTCATTTTTAAATATTGTAGAGAGTATAATTTATTTTAAGGAAGATTTGGTTTCTGCAATGAGCAGGTCAAGTAGCTATATAGAAAGAAACTCCCCCATTAGCTCAACTGAAAAAAGGTAAAAAAAAAAAAATTGCATGAAATAAATTTGATTCATGATGTGTATTTTCACACACCTTTATTATGAAAAGAAAAGCAGAAAAATAAAAAAAATAATAGCATTAAAAAAAATATATTTGTTGTTTTTACAATTGATTTCAGCATGCATTATTTATTTTTTTTTCTAACACACTAATAAACAACATTACTGTGAAATGAATAGTTACAATGTCACCATAAAATACCATTTTTATCACCAACAAGCATGAGAAATTTTGATGCCAGCAGACAATCTCATGTCACTTTATTGATCTTAACTGTGCTTCAGCAGGCATTTTGGTTTTCTAAGACTGAAAATAATACTACTGGTCAGAGAATAGTGAAGGTATTTGTGTTAGTTATAATCTCTCATTCTGCTTGAATTCTTCTATGATTTTAGTCTAAAATTTCTGGGTTGTTGAATTTTGTTGCTAAAGAAACTGTTCTGTTTACTCTTGTTACTATGATTAGAAGTATTTTGTAATTCCTCCTGTCCAACACCAAACTCTCCATGTTGACCTGTCACGCTCTCGCTTTCACCAATTTTAGATTTCAGGAAGATTTAAAGCTGTTTTTCTATCTACAATATCCACCTTCATATCCATATGTATTGAGTTGTCCGGAAAGTTTGTACCGATTTTTAAAGGAAAGAAAAAGGTCAATAAATACTTGCCATTACATTTTTAATCAACCACATACGAACCATTTTGTTGAACAATGTGTCTCCATCTTTCCTTTAACTTGAAAATACCCTCTTCCCAGAATTGAGGTGGTTTCATGGCAAATAAGTCGAAAGGTAAGCTACTATAAATCAGCACAAACTTTCCGGACAACTCAATATATAAAAACATTTTTGTTTATGAAAAGAAATTTGTTGTGTAAATGTTTTTGATGTATAAAATATATTTTTTACCTGCAAAAGTTTTATGCAATTTATATTTATTGGCAAAATGTGATAGTAATTTTGTATACATCTTTTAAAACTAATGTTCTTTTATCATATCGTGTACATTTTTGAAAATATATCTCTACTGATAAATTTACTTTCAAAAGAATATAAAGTAATGATATAAGAGGAATCAATAGCTTAAGATTTTAGAATGTTATCTTCATTGAAATGTTCTTTTTGTAACATAAGCTAAACTGACAGAAGCAACAATAAAATTTTATGTATCCTAATCATTGTTATTATTGGTAGTGAGGGTGGGTGGCCTAGTGGCTAGGGTGTTGCATTCATGATTGCAAGATCATGAGTTTGATTTCCAGATCAGGTGGTGCATTGTATTCTTGATCGAAACACTTCATCTCACATAATCACTTTAACATCTGGCAACAAAGTGCACCTGTACAAGCAGTGTTGATCTGATGGAGGAAGTGAGCTAATGTACAGCACAAACATTTGAGTCTATAAACAAGTCATCTGTGTTGGTTGTTCAGCAAGAAATTGAAGAATAGTCTTTATCAGACTTGAGATACTTCAGTTAATTATTGGTAGCGTCTTTAAAGCATTAGGAAAAATGCTTTGCTGTATTTTATTTTGCTCTTTATGGACTGAGTTCAAATTCCACTGAGGTTAACTTTGCCTTTCAAATCTCTGGGGTTCATGAAATAAAGTACCAATCAAGTGCTGGTGTCAGTTGACTTCAGTCTTGTGTCTGTGATAGAAACAATATTTAACTCTTTAGCATTTAATCTAACTATATCTGGCCAAAATATTCTACCTGCTTTATGTTCAAAGTAGTCATATCTGGCCTTTCAAACCTACCCTACAGTATCATTCTAAAAATAAATTACCACACCATCAAAATCTTGAAGCTATTAGTAAGTTATAGTAAGTCATGCTTACTATAAAACATTGTGAAGAAATAAGTATTACATTTAAAAGAATAATTTAAATGCTAAAAGGGTTAAATGATGCCAGATTGACCGACTCCTTTGATTATCTAGCAAAAATATTTTAGTAATTAGTCATTGCTATTTAGTGTTTTGTCTGCCAAGTAAATATCCTCTGTGTGCTGTGTCTGTTGTGCTATTGTGTGAAGTCACATAGCTTAGAGATTAGCATATTCAGCTTGTGATCGTAAGGTTATGAGTACGATGCTTGATGGCACATTGTGTCCTTGAGCAAGACACTTCATTTCATGTTGCTCTAGTTCACTCATTTGGCACAAATGAGTTGTACCTGTATTTCAAAAGGCCAGCGTTATTGCATTCTGTGTCATGCTGACTCTCCCCAAGAACTACATTAAGGGTGTGCATGTTTGTGGAACGCTCAGTCACTTGCATGTTAACATCATGAGCAGGCTGTTCTGTTGATTGGATCAAGTGGAACACTTGTTCTTGTAACCAACGGAGTGTCTGGATAGTGCTAGATGGTGAATATGTTTCAAATGTGTTGTGTGATTTGATTTATGTGTTTCAATGTGAGATGGTTATGATTTGGTTATTGTGTATAATATATGGTGTGGCTTGAGTTGCATTGCAGCAGTTTAGAACATTACTTGTTTGAGTTGTTGGCATTATAGTTTTGGGTGTAAGTGTTGTGTCATTTTGTTGATTGGTGACTATGTATAATATGGGTGGTTATTGTATTGGGCATTTGTTGTGTGCAGAAGCTATGCGGAGTTGTGGTTTTGAACTGAAAATAACTTACACAGGATGTCGGCTGGATCCTAATGAACTACTTTTTAGTAACGATAATAATAATGATAATAATAATAATAACAATAATAATAATCCTTTCTACTGTAGTTGATTTCATCAATTCCTGTACTCGACTAGTACTTATTTTATTGACTCCAAAAGGATGAAAGGCAAAGTCGCCCTTGGCAGCATTTGAACTCAGATGTAAAGATGGATGAAATGTTGCTAAGCATTTTCTCTGGTGAGCTAACAATTCTGCCAGCTCACTGTCTTGAACTACCAAGCCAATGTGATAAAAAATAGAGCTGACCCAAAATGCCGATTTTGTAATGATGCGATTGAAACTATAGACCACCTAATCTCAGGGTGTAGAGTCTTAGCACCTGTAGAATATAAAGCAAGACATGACAGAGTTGGCCAGTATTTACACTGGACAATATGTCAGCATTATAAAATCAAAACCGCTGACAAATGGTATAAACACCATCCTGAAGCTGTGACTGAGGGACAAAATGTATCGATTCTCTGGGACTTCCCCGTACATACTGACAAGACTATAAAAGCTAATAAACCGGATATTATTATAAAAGATCAGACAAAGAAGACGTGTTTATTAATTGACATGAGTATTCCCTCTGATCATAATATAGCGGCGAAAGAATTTGACAAGATCAGTAAATATAAAGACTTGCTAATAGAAATTGAAAAAATGTGGCACCTCAAGGCGGCTACCATACCAGTGGTTGTAGGATCTCTAGGAATGATAAAAAAAGGTACTGAAACCTATTTGAAAATGATACCAGGCTTATCATCCCTACAGGAAGTGCAAAAAATCGTGCTAACTGGAATGACTCATGTACTGAGAAGAGCATTATCGCTGTGAAAACAACATCCATTCATGAACTTTTAAAAAAAATTTTTTTAATTAAAAAAAATTTTTTTTTTCTTAAATACATGTTTTACCTGTGAATTTGTGTGTGTAAACTGGGAATGCATACAACGAGTTTCTCTGCCCCAGGTGTACGGAAAACACTCAGCGAGAAATGGAAGAAAGTTTGAAGAAAGAAGAAAAAAAAACAACATAATAATAATAATAATAATAATAATAATAATAATAATGATGGTTTCAAATTTAGCCACAAGGACAGCAATTCTGGGGGAGGGGCTGAGTCAATTACATCGAACCCAGTGTTCAACTGGTACTTATTTTATCAACCTCGAAAGGATGAAAAGCAAAGTCGACCTCGGCAGAATTTGAGCTCAAAATATAAAGACAGACGAAATGCCACTAAGCATTTTACCTGGAGTTTTAACAATTTTGCCATCTTGCCACCTCAATAATAATAATAATAATAATAATAATATTATTATTATTAATGATAATAATAATAATAATAATAATAATGAAGGAAAGGTGTTTAACTTAAAATGCTTCTCCTTCCTTCTTGCTTAAATCTTAAATTCCTAAAACTTGAACTCTATTTATTCATAGACATATGAAAATTAGCTGTCTGAAACACTCTGACTGCTACAATGCTGAACCTGTTGTTGAATGCACATGTATTTCCTCTCTCTCTGTCTCTCTGTCCCTCTGTCTCTCTGTCCCTCTGTCTTTTCACCACCACTCTCTCTGTCTTTCTGTCTGTCTCTCTCTCCCTCTATCACTTTCTTCACTACTTTTGAAGATAACTTGTTGATATCATAAAATTCTTCAACCGAAATCGCACTTTCACAGACAAGTTCAAGCAGTAAGCTAGTTTTCCATTAGATTCAGATTAACACTTCTCCTTCCTTCTTTGGTTCAATCTTAAATTTACAGGTGGGCAGTGAAGAACGCTGCAGTAGGCACCTTCTCTTGGTGGTGATGCACCCACCCTACTCACCCCCTCTGCCATCTTCCTTGATGTCCAATATCTACCTACCTCACTTCTGTGTTTACAACCACTCCTAAGCAGTCCTACTCTCCCTGCCAATATGAATGTATTATACTGAACTCATTATGTTAAATGGCTTCTTCCCTCCCTAGTTGATATTTTATTTCTTTTCCTTTTGTCTATTTTCTCTCTATCCCCCTTTCTCTCTCTCTCTTCTACTAGCTGTGCTTTTTTTTCTTCCTTTCTGTCAATGCCGGGGTGGTGAGGGGAGTTGAGCACCCATCATTTATAAAATACCCCAGTAGCCTGCGCAAGACCTATCTGCTGATAGTCAAGCCTGATTCCTTCACCAAACCAACAGGAGAAGAGTGGGAGAAGGCGAGTATCTGGCGCCTTCAAATAACCAGTGCTCCAGGTAGGGTGTACTCGTTAGCCTTGGATGGTAATCAGCCTAGGAGAAGGAACACTCTGAGTTCAAAACCAGAGGAGCAAGCCCCCTGCTACCTTGGCGGACTACCTTGATAGAAATGGTGCCTCGATAAAAATGCCAGTTGGTAGTAACCTAAAACACACCTCATTTGTGAGTGAAAATGCCAAGCAAAATAGATGATGATAACGATGTGACTGGGACTGGAAGGTGCCACACCCAGCAGATGCCCCACTGTGCAGCAGGGTGGGCCTGGTCATAATCCAGCAACTGTTAGCCATGCTACAAGACATAAGTGGAGTAAACACGTAAACAAGATGGTTATGGAGTGTTACTACCAGAGCACCCCAGTGGATGCGAATGGTGTGCCTGTCAGAGAGTGCAGAGAATGAATGCATAGTGAATGGAAGGAATGGAAGGCAATGTAACTGTTTGAAATTACTGAACAGAGATTATGTGACCAAACAAGAGCAATGCGAAAGAATGGATGATTAACAGAATTGGAGTAGGAAGCTATTAAAAGAAGGATATCGGGTGATACTGAGCATGCAAGAAAGAAAAGTGTTATAGTGGAAGAAATGGACAATTGTTCGCAAGAATATAATACTGTGAATTGTGAAAGAATTGAGATCAGTGACTACTCAAAAAATGAAGCTTGATTAATAATAGACTGAATTTTGGATCTATTAAATACAGAATGTATGTGTGACTTTAAGAAGGCTAACCAATGGAGACTAAATCAAGAGATGAGTAAAGTCAATAATGTATTGAGACGCATTGAAACAAAGGACATCACACAAAGACATAATCTTATCAAGGCTGCTAGTGGGATTGTGGCAGAAAGGATGGGGTTGAGAACTATTGAGAACAGAACAGTGACAGATAGAAGAGGAAATAAACAATTATGGTGGAAAAGGAGAATTTCTGAAGATATAAACTCCTTGAACAGTGTAGTGTCAATACTTGTCAGGAAAAGAAATGGAGAATTTAAGAATGAATAGAAATTAGAAAAAGTTAGGAAGAAGTATGGTGTAGATACAAAAGGCCTAAATGTTGTAATTGAAGAACTGAAGCAGTGCATACATGCAAAAAAAGCAAAGCTAACTAGGTTTGAACAATGGATTAAGCAGTACCAGCAATACCAAAGATGTGAATGCAAAGACAGATACAGAGGACTGGAGGTTTTGGATAAGTGGAATGACCTGAAGTGATAGAAGCACTCATATGTACAACTCAGGAACAAGTGTTAAGGACCAACTATAAGAAGTGCAGAATAGACAACACTTCTGATAGCAACAAATGCAGAATGTGTGGTGAGAGGGGTGAAATGGTATGGCACATTGTTAGCGAATGCCTGAAATAGGCACAACACAAATACAAAAGGCACCATGACAATGTGGCAAGAATGATCCATTAGGAGCTCTGTGGAAATCACGGCCTACAAAGAGAAAGACATGGTATGAGAAAACTCCAGAAAGAGTCACTGAAAAGGAGAATTGCAAAATCCTGTAAGATGCAATGTTCCAGTACGATCACCTGACCAGACATCATAAACCAGACATTGTTGTGGTGAATAAAAAAGAAAGATCATGTATGCTAATCAATATAGCATGCCCCAGTGACAACAAAATCAATGTGAAAGAAGAAAAAATAAACAACTATGACAATTTGAAGTGGGAAATATGAAAGTTGTGGTCAATGAAGAGAGTAGACATGATACCAGTAGTATTGGTGCACTTGGAAGTATCAGCACTCAACTACCAACCAATATGTCTGAAAAAGATTGGTGCAAATGTGAAGGTAGAACACCTACAAAAATCAGCATTGCTTGGAACTGCGAGAGTTCTTTGCAGGGTTCTTGAGGCATGACCAGTAAACAAGTGTAACCTTAATCTGCTGGCTGTGGACAGCTGACACTTTCCATCGTAGCCAGCAAAATAAGCTGTGTGTTTTCATATAATAATAATAATAATAATAATAATGATAATAATAAATGCCCTGATGCTGCACCAAGCAGTGGTTTTCATGGCTTATTTTACAAATTTTGTCTTAGTGTAAAATATGGGCTACAGCAAATATTCTGCTCATACCACAGATTTGCTTGTCATTTGCTTGACTTTAACCAGTTGAGCATGTCCTTTAGTGGCTGACAATATGTGCATCTCTGATTACTAGCAGAAGTAGTGGAGGAGCTTCATAGCCATGTATTGAGAGGGGTTCTTTGGGGTTTGAATAAATGTAACTAAAGCAAAGTTTGAAGGAAATATTAGTTTGAATAATTCACCTCTGGAAACACCTTTGAACAACCCTTATTCAAGGACCTTTAGAGCAGGATTGGTTATTTGACCTGAAGAAAATTCTAACTGGGCTACGTCTGCAAGGTCATGTGTTGTTTATCTTGATATGAAGTCACCATCTCACTCACATGTGGTTGTGATGCATGTATTAGGTGTACCCTTATCAGACAGGTAATCACGATGGTTATATTGGGCTTTTTATAGTTGTACCTCAGTGTCAGTTTGATGGCCTTCACTGCTCTCTTACTCAACAACAACATTATTATTATTCAGTAGTGTTATTTTTATCACGTGCTTTCACTGTACTACTGAGCGCTGCTCTGTGTGCATTCGGTATGTGCTGTGGTTTGTTGTGATGCTCTTATTTTCAGTGTATTGAAAGTGTTTTACATAGGGTGTGTGCAGTGCCTAGTAGTGCTATTTTCTGTATGCTATATGTACTTGTAAGTCCTGGTATTTTTGTTATGTATTTGTCTGAGTGTTTTTTTTATCATACCTACTATGATAGAAATTGTTTCTGTTTTTAGGCTCCACTTTTGAGTTACCTCTATTTCCAGATCTTTGTATTTTGGAAGTTTCTCCTTTTCCTTTAGAGAAATATTGTCATCTGTTGGTATTGATACATCTATTAGAAAGCATTTTTTTCTGATAACTATATCTGGCCTATTGGCCTTAATTTCTCTGTGTGTATTATCATATCCCAAAGTATGGTTGTTCTCTCATTTTCTGTGACCTTTTCTGGCCTCTGCCTATACCACCCTTTTACTGTTATTCCATACTGTTGGCATAGCTTCCAGTGTATATAGGTCCCAACTGTGTCGTGTTTGTGAATATATTCCTTCTTAGTCAGGACTGAGCAGCCAGAGACAATATGATTTATTGTTTCTTGCTGTAGTATTTACTGAGCTGCTAGAATCATTAGAGTGTTGGAAAAAAACTGGTGGTTGTTCTAGTTCCTTATTTTCTGACTTCAAATCCCATTGAGGTTAAGTTTGCCTTTTATCCTTTAAGAGTTGATAAAATGAAGTACCAGTTATGTACTGCATGTGATGGTTTCATTCAACTATCTCCCTTCAAAATTGCTGGCATTTCTTCCAGCTTTATGTACTTGGTCCAAATACAGTTGTTGTTGACTTTGCTTTCATCCTTTCAGGGTCAATAAAATAAGTACCAGTTGAGCATTGAGCGTTGAGGTTGACTTCCACTCGAAATTACTGGCCTTGTGCCAAAAGTTATTCAAATTTAATGTAATTGATCAGTCTCTTACCCCAAAATTTCAGGCTTGTGCCTGTAATAGAAAGGACTATTATTATTCAAATTCTGCTATGGCTAACTTTACCTTTCATCCTTTTGGGGTTGATAAAATAACTACCAGTTGAGCATTAGGGTCGGTGTAATTGATCAGCTCCATCCCAGCAAATTTCAGGCTTGTACCTATAATAGAAAGGATTATTATTATTCAAACTCTGCTATAGTTGACTTTGCCTTTTATCCTCTTGGGGTTGATGAAATAAGTTGTAGATGAGCCCTGAAATCGATATAATTGACTAGTCCTCTCCCTACAATAGGCCTTGTACCTATTGTTGAAAAAATTATTATTATTATGGCTGGTAGGTTGTAGAATTAGTAGTGTGCTGGCCAATATCAGTTGGTCTGTGTGTACATTTTCACATCAGTGGATTTGTTTTCAAATAATTCCTCCTACAAATATACAATTACAGTCATGCAACAGATTTAAAACAGTGAACACACACCAAAACAAAAGCCAAAACAAAAATATCTAAGAGTTATTGCATCCTTCAATGTTTTAACTTGTAAGAAGCTAACATTGTGTTGTTCAAGTATGTTCAGAAGAGAAAAGATATATAGCTTTTTAGAGTTAGTCCTTCACCCAAAGACTTCATTGTAATTTTGAAGAGAGCCCTTCATTTCATCCTGAAGAGAAACACTGTTACATCATCCAGTGAAGGGCTTTACATGAAGCATTATGAATTTATTCTTCTTATGGTCCACTAAAACTTAAATTTGGGATTTTGTTTTCTGAGTTATCTTTGACTGATGAGGATCTGCTCAATTTTCCTTGAATCTTTGTGTTTATAATTTATTTATCTTTTCATTAAGTTGTTTATAATTTGGTTATCTTTGTATATGTATATAAAGTGGTAAAGAGTATAGAAATGGCTCTGGTTAATGAAACTTAAACTTTGAGATTTTTTAATGAGGAATTTAAAACTTTTAGTAATTTGTAAGGTTTGAGTAATTCATAAAAGTTTAAAATATAATCAACATGGAATATTTTGAATGAAATAAAGTTGATTAAACAGTGAACTTTTGCCTCTGATTGTCTCCTCAACTAACCTTATATTTTTAGCTATTGATCAAACAACTTTTAGAAAGAAGTAGTAATCATTTGAATATCTCCAATCACCTTTAAGCTATTGTGTGCATTTTTGCCAAACTGTATCTTGAGTTCTTTTCGGACTTCTTATAGAGTTTTATCCTGTAATCATTAATGCACTTCTTGACAGTTTTATGGATTTTGTGTCTTGCACTGTAAAATGCATTAAAATTTCTCTCCTTAAGAGAAGTTTTATATTGCTGAAGAGTTACATGATTTAAATCTGTAATGAGATTTAAAACACCTGATATTTTCAATGAATTGATCTTCTGAATTGGCTCTTTCTGTCCTTAAATGCTTTCACAAATGACTCATGCATTACATTATGTTGGTTTTATCTTCATTTTAGCTACTTGTTATCCAGCATTAGAAAGTTTTGCTTTATGTATTGACGTGTGTATTTTTGTGTCAATAATTATGGCAATAATTTTGACCAGGAGATGAGAACTACTTGTTTAAATCAATAGGAATTAGTATTAAACTAATTAGAAGAGTCATTATACAGTAAAAAGACAAGGACTAAAATAGTAGGATACCCAAATAAAAATTTCTGGAACTTTGAATGAATTTATTAAAAATTTTATTCAGGTTTTCCTGTAAATGTATCCATAACTCTTCTGCTAACACTAGATCCATTCATATCAAGTATATTTTGCTATGCTAGATTAATTACTAAAAACCAATTCTGTAAGCACTATTATAACAACCTAATCCCATATAAGACCTTATATTCAGTATTCAGCATGACTAACTTGTAATCTATCAAGTAATTATGTAATTACTGCATTACTTATAGAAAAAGTTGTGGCAATTTCATGGTTCCTATTTAAAGGTGTACAGACAATCCAGCAAGTGTTAAATATTTTGGTCATAGACAATAGAGTATCACTGACAAGATACCAGCTTAATATCATGTTGACTCTGTCAGTACGTTTGTAATGCTCATATTTTTGTACTGTTCATTGGGAGACATGATTTTATGTCAAGTTACAGGCTCACTTTATATACTTAAGAAACAGTTTTGCTTCTTTTCAAAATGAATTTATTCTATAACAACATTGAGGACCACTTTTTTAAAGGAAATTTTCACTCTATTTCTGTTCTGTTATTTTTTTATATTCATAAGTTGAAATTATTCTTTACTCTTTTACTTGTTTCAGTCATTTGACTGTGGCCATGCTGGAGCACTGCCTTTAGTCGATCAAATTGACCCCAGGACTTATTCTTTGGAAGCCTAGTACTTATTCTATTGGTCTCTTTTGCCGAACCGCTAAGTTACGGGGGCGTAAACACACCAGCATCAGTTGTCAATCGATGTTGGGGGACAAACACAGACACACAAACACATACATACACATACATGGATATGTACACATATATACGACAGGCTTCTTTCAGTTTCTGTCTACCAAATCCACTCAGAAAGCATTGGTCAGCCTGAGGCTATAGTAGAAGACACTTGCCCAAGGTGCCATGCAGTGGGACTGAACCCAGAACCATGTGGTTTGTAAGCAAGCTACTTACCATGCAGCCACTCCTACGCCTATATATATTTCTTATAGTCTATATATATTTCTTGATTTTTTTTTCTCTTTGTAATCTATAATCACTCTTGCATCTATTTCTTTTCTGTGTAACATTTATTAAATGAGTTAGTCTGGACTACAAATAATTAATCTTCCATTTGTCTGAATTTGTTCCTCTCACCTTTAAAACTGTATATGCTGCTACTTAATTTCATTTATTTATCTTTATTTTGGTTGGTTCTTATTTGTCTGTTGAATTCAGTTTCTTAATTATACTATTAATTTTAGTAGAACAAGCATACTGCCAACTGTCTTCTGAAGGTTAGCTGTTTGGTGTTAGACTTGTTGATGTGTTCACATAAAAAATTTGCTGACCTTCAAAAAAATAAAAACCTAAGAAAGCATGTGACTGCCTTAATGATTTTGTGGGAATATTCAGCTACTAAAGCTAATATGTCAACAAGACCAGTTATGGATAGTTTGAACAAATAGTGCTGTCTTTACAGAGATCAGAATTTGCAGATTTAAATGCTAAAGGGCTAATTTTAAAACATTTTCTTAGCTGGTCTAAATATGCTCTTTGTTTGACATAGCTAATCCATTATATAACTCTCAACTTTCCAATTGTAGGAAGTCAACCTTCTGCCCAAATAGTCATTACTGTGTCAAATAGCACGAGGTTCAAGCAATATTTTGTATGCTTTTTGTGTTTTCAGAGAAATATTTTATCATCATTTATGGAAAAGAAGTTTCACAAATTACTCCCAGACTCTAGAACTTCACTTACTGGGATCTTCCTCTCTTTCCTGCTTTGCTACCAGTATTTTATCAAATAGAAGTGTTGAAACAACCTTAGTCATCAATAGGAGGAAAAGAAGACATAGTGATAAACTAGTCATTTTTGTTCCTGGCTAAATTAAATTAGAACTAATTAATTAATTTTTAGACAATATTGAAATTCAGATAAATGAAGAATGCTTAAATGTGTAAGGCTACTAATGGTATTGAATAAATTATTTAGAACTGCCTATCTTTGTAGTTTCACATTGCAGTTGTTTTCCTGTCATTTATAATTAAATGATGTAATATTTCCTATAGAAATGTTAAATTAGAACAATCTGCTGTTAAAATCTGAGTTATTTATTACTGCTTAAATATAATTTCTTGGGATTTTTGGAGTCTTACATCAATATTTTTTTTAGATGGGATTTGATTGAAATTGTAGTTTTTTTTTTAACAAACTTATTACAAGCCCTGATATAATCGTAACTTCTTAGAGATTTTTCAGTTGATTCTAATTTCAATCTAACAACATAAAAGTTTGTTGTTTCATATGGAACTTTTTTAGTAATTGATACTACACTTTGGACTGTAAAGAGGTATACCTGATACATTCCAATATTGCATATTTATTTTTAAGAAACGAGTTGTATTGGTTATTCAAATGTTTTTGTTTGTTAATCTTATGTTTTAAATATTTTGTTTAAGATTTTAAATCACTATGATATAGATTAGTTTTGAAGAACATTAAAGCCTTTCACTTTAAATAAAATTTCAAAGTCTAAATCTGGCTTGGGAAATTATAAGTATAGTGGATTAGAGTATATGTAAAGGATTGAAAATTAAGCTGAATGAAATATTGTGTTATCCCATCCATTACCATATTTTTGTTGAAATACACTGCATTTATTTCAGTCAGTTATGAAAATAATGAAGAATTTATTGAAATAACTTTGTCTTTGTTAAGCTGGTGTTTGGAACATGGATTACTACGAAATTTTGATGGAAAGTTTTAATTTAGATTACTTTAAAGCATAAATTTTCTATCATAGAACCTGGGGCAGTCTCAGGCAGGTCGGTATCAAAAGGGTTAAACAAAAAATACAAAATATAATTTAACAGCCTGGAAAATTTAAATTCTAGTTTCTGTTAAGACAAATTATTGTCATTAGATATTATAATAAACATTTATTAACATGTTTAGGTTATTCTTAGTGTATATCTTTCTCCTAAGTTGCATATGTATAGCAAGTGATTTGATCTGTGATCTTGTGTTGAGACTAAAACAGTTTTCTCTTGGTAGAATCATCATTCTGGCTATTAAAATTATATTTACTATTATTTTATTATGCAATAATATTATATATTATTAAGTTCCATAGTCTTTCATTGTATATCTGCAACCTCAATACTGATATTATGCTAATTCATCAAATCCCAGATACAGTGTAGTAAAGTGTCAGTACTAAGTCATAGTTGAACACAGAGAGGTAGAACAGTGGTGATCATGTCATTCATGTACAATGATTTGGGTAATAATATATATTATTATCATAAACTAATAAAAAAAAAAAAAGAGTAAAAGTGAATATAACAGTGTTTATGTGTTTTTAATGAGTGCAATGGTATCTTTCTTGTTTTACATATCTTTCTAGTTTTACAGCTTCATGTCAAATTTCAATTTGTAAATTTTCATAGACATTAATTGTGTGTATGTAAATGTATTTAGTCACTCTGTGAAAGAAAATTTGTGATAAAATATCAAGTTAAAGAGAGTTTTACATAAACAGAATTTATTCACTACTTAATATGCTGTATGGTATTTTCTATAATTGCCAACAGTAATTGTTGTATATTACTATAGTTTGTGTCTGAATTATAATTACATCTCAATTTAGATGCTTTGAAACTATATTTCGATTCCTATACTGTAACTTTATATTAATTTACATTTTTACTCTATAAAATTGTTGAATGAGCTGCACAAATTTAAACTGTACATGTAGATAAAGTAACTGTAAGAAGGAAAACATGAATAGTAGCTTTATTGTCCTTTCTTTTCTTGTTTTTTTTTTCAGGGATGCTCAGTATTCCTCAGGTTAGTCTGCGCAAGCCCTGATCACACTCTTAGTTAAATTGTTGAGCATGATATCAGGATAATGTCAGTTTCTGTTGAAGTAGCTACACTGTACTGAAACACACTTATCAAGGGAGCAACGAAATAGCTGAAACCAACAGCTCAGTTAATGGAGTTGATATTTCGACAATTATTGCAAAACAAATGCTTGATAAAATTGAGCACAATTTCATTTTTACTTTTAATATAGAAACCATGTATTTTGTGAAATACTTGTAAATTGCAAGAAGTAGTAGAGAATGTTAGTGATAGTGTCACTCAGAGGACAGTGGAAAGAGTCAATAGCATCACAATCTGGCCCCAAAGACAGCAAGCTGGCAGAATTGTTAACAATGCTGGACAAAATGCTTTGTGGCATTTCTTCTGGCTTTATGTTCTGTGTTCAAATCTGCCTAGGGTGACTTTGCTTTTCATTTCTTTCAGTGTCAATAATATAAGTAGCAGTTGAGAACTGGGGTTGGTGTAATTGACTATTCCCTCTCCTCAAATTTCAGGCCTTGTGTCTATAACAAATTCTAAGAATAATGTCTTTTGTTTTCCTTGACATAAATCAGAAACTTGAAGATGGGAAATAATATTGTGTGAAAGGGTTGTTAAGTGGTAGAAGAGCATAATAAATTATTTACTTTATCTATTTAATTGTTCTTACATCTTGCTGAAGTTGTGTATGCTGTTTCCTCTCTCCAAGTTCAATAAAATAAGTAGGAATTGTAGAACAGTGGATTGGCAGAACAGTTTGGTTGTTAGAAAAATGTCTTGTGGTATTTGTTCTGACATTTTACATTTTGAGTTCAAATCCTGTCAAGGTGAATTTTGCCTTCTATCTCTCTGAGATTAATAAAATAAAGTATTGGGGTTGATGATACTAACTAACTTTTTCCTCTCAAAATTGTTGGCTTTGTGCCTAAATTAGAAATTATTACTATTAGTAGTAGTGACAGTAGTAGTGTTAGCAGCAATCAAAGGAATCACATCACCAAGATGCATCTTAGTAATTCCTTGGCTATAGAATTTGTTAAATTTCTATTCCAGGCCTTACTTTAAACTGCAGTTAAGTCCCATAGGGTAAAACAGAGTTTGTTTCTATACTAAATTATGAAGACATTGCAAGGGAGAGGTGTTAATCATATCAACTGGCAATCTTAAAGAACTTAGTAATGTAAATCACAAAAATAACAAAAAAAAAAGCAAAGAACGAAACAAAAAAACAAACAAACAAAAAACCTGGTCATTTATTTGAGTTACCAAGAGCTTAGTTCTTTTTAATAATGAGGAGAGATTTTATTTGTGCTTTTTTAAAAATAAATTATCTTACAAGAGAAGCTATGTCTGTAGTCTTTGTAGACTCTCTTATGTGGGTGTTGTTCAGTTTGAAGTTTTGTAGTTTGATGTTTATAAGGAAAACAACAAAGAGGGAAGTTTTATAGGGTTGTATTTCTGGGCTGGTTAAAGAAAAAACTATGTATTTTGTAGGACTAAGTTACAAAAAAACACACAAAAAAAAACAACAAAAAAAAGCAAAAAAACAAAACAAAAAAACCTCTATTACTTTTGTAATTTCTCTTTATGAGTTGATAAAGATGTATTGAATCTCCAAGGAACAGGAACAATATCAGTTACTTCATGTTTGTGTGAAAATCATAACATATTTTTAAGTGTGTTTGACTGTGAAGAAATGATGTCATAGTCGCAATAGTTTTAATTATGTGTTGGTAAGATAGGCATTAAGAAAACATGCAAAACAGTTGATATATTCATCATATGCTACATAAAAACAGAGGGAAACAGTGTAATCAAAGCTTGTTTAAAATAGCTGCATGCAACTAATTAGATTTTGTTTTATATTACAAGAATGAAAATATAGAAATAGCCAATAAAATATGACATAAAAAAAGATCATTGAATGAAAATAAAAATTACAACAAAATTTATGGCTCTTGAATTATGTAACTAAATGTCTTAATATGTGTTGTTCATACATTTCAACTAATCTTTTTTCATGTTGGCAGCATGCAACATTGACCATGTTTTAATAAATTTAAATGATTTGATTTTACCAACAAGAAAATGTTGATGTTACAGTGAGAAGCAACACAAATTGTGTATTCATTGTTAAAAACAAAAATTAAATTATAAAAATCAAGACTTACCAGTGTATGTTATTTTATTTATAGTTAGCTTAATGTTGGTGTGGAAAGTTGGGAGGTAGGTAGGGCATTATCTGTTCAGTATCAAATTTCTTAATATAAATGATATGGCAACAGAATTAAGAAATTATCATGAAATGTAACTATCCATTTGACTGATATAAAGTAAAGATGATTTGCTTTGAATATCTCTTAATTATCTTCTTTTGATAGTGTCCATCATCACAAATAAAGCAATTTTGACAGTTGCTAACTAACTTTAATTTCATATTTTTAACTTTCCTACACTCATTTAATTTGATAGATTTATCAAGATTTCCATCAAATTGAAAGGATTAAAATATGCAGTGGATATAAGCTGGATCAGTATTTGTTTTGTTATTATTATATTTTTTGTTTCAAATGTATATTCAAGTCCACTGCTTCTTTTCATTCTGCATTGGTTGGGCGACATTTTGAAATGGTTTAAAGGAAATTAATTTTACTGTTTTTTTCTCTTTTACTATTTTCCTATATTGAAGGCACCTGATATCATCAAAAATCTTTGTAAATGTAAATTTTGGGCATTTATAGCTTTGAAAAGATTAAAAATCTTTAATTATCATTGTAATTAGAAAAATAAGATTTTGGTTTTTAAGTTTCTTTACAATCTTCAATCTAAGTGCTTTATTTAAATGTTTGTTGGTATTCAGAATATATATAGCTGTCTGTTAAACAAAAAATAAAAAGAAGGGGAAGAGGAGACTGGGGGGAATAACTTTTAGTTTTCAGCACTGGAAAATCTCACTATTATTGGTGATTTCACAACAGATTACATTATTTAAATTCAAAACTTTGGTTTATCTGTGAAATTCTTCAGGTAGTAAGTCCTATAAACCATTGGGTCAATGAGACACCATTTAAAAATTTTGTATTTGCACAGAATGAGGAGTATACATGAATAGTGCAGAGTTAATCTCTTGAGAATGTCACTCCACTTGCATATATAGTTGCCAGTGCTTAATAGTCACATAGTACTGTTGCTACTGATACTGGTTAGCTTTACCATGACACACTACTGATTTGCAACCAGAAGTTCTGTAGTTCAGTTTTAGAATTGGCACACTATATCTTTGCCTGCTATCAGAGGAGACTATAAGAGGCTGGTGACAGGAAGGGTGTCTCCAACCGTAACATAGGTTTTCTGCAGAAAACCTGCCTAATTTTAAGTATGTCTTGCATTGACATTATTTTAGTTATTTTATATTGCAATTAGTGAACATCAGTGTAATTAGTTACTGGTCTCTAACAAGCTAACTACTGTTGCTGCTGTGTCATCAGCAGATGAACACCATCAACCATTTGTTTCCATATTTCACTCCCCTGCATTGCTCTTGGTATGTCACTTTTCAATAGACCAGAGTCTTCTACCAGTTGGTCAGTAAATATCCTTGCAGGATGACCCCTAAATTGCTTTCTGTGTGTTGGTACTCACATCAGCTTGTGACTTACTATTTCGTCCTTGCTATGAAAGCTGTGTCCACAGAATTTCAGTCTTCTTTCCATTATGGCTGCCTGTATATCTGATGGCTATCTCTGTATCTCTCTGTATATCCGATGACAATGCAGTGTCCGACATGATGCACAACAAATATTGCAAGATATTTCATTTGGAAATACCAGCTTTTCAGTATTCTTGTTGATGTGAAAGATATACACACATCTGTGTGAGCGCATACATGCACATACACACACACACACACACACACACACACACACACACACACACACACACGCACACACACACACACGCAAACACACGCACACACATACACACACACACAGCAAATAACCTAGAAGCCACTGGTAGTGGCTTTCAAAGAGAAGAAAAGATAATTTCAAGAGATCATGAATTAACAGCTCAAAGTTAATTTGCATGTAGAGGAGACTGAATCTGATCATTGTTCACAGTCAAGAGACTCACACTCACTCACTCACTCTCTCTTTCTCTCTCTCTTTCTCTCTCTCTCTCACACATACACACATACACAATATCACACACACACACACACACACACATGCACACACATTACATATAATAATGATAGTCTCTTTGAGTCCAGGAAAGACGATGATCTATGCACGAAAATATTGTTGTGGGAAAACTTTGGCAGAGACAACCCTGCTCTCTTGACCTCTTGAAGTTTGTGTTCACTGGCACAAAGATTGTTATGAATGGTGGCCTCTCCAGCTCCATACTTACACACACACACACACACACACACACACACACACACACACACGTACGTACATTTGTACATACATACATACATTCATACATACACTCACACAACACACAAAACAGTTTCCCATAGTTTCTGTCTTTGAAATACCACTCTCAGGATATTGGAGAATATTGTAGATGTTTGTCCAAATTGTTACCCATTAGGATAAAATCTCGAATCATGTGGTTGCAATGCAAACTTCTTTAGCACACAGTCATGTATATGCTCATAATATTCACAATGAAGGTTATACAAGGAAATATTTTGAAAAAAATACTTGCAGTATTCACATCACTGAGTCAGAGACATTCTTTATGAGATTTTATTTGAAATTATTTGAAATATAAGTTTTAATAATAAGGTGGCAAGCTGCCAGAATCATAAGCATGTCAGGCATTTCGTTTGTCTTTATGTTATGAGTTCAAATTCTGCTGAGGTCAACTTTGTTTGTCATTCTTTTGGAGTCAATAAAATAAGTACCAGTTGAGTATGGAGTCAATTTAATCGACCTATACCTCCCCCAAAATTGCCGGCCTTGTGCTAGAACTTGAAAGTAATATTAGTTTATCATTAATGTTATTGATATGGAAAAAAAAATCATACAATTCCTTAGTTCAAGCTGTAAAATTTGAATTAATGAATATGTAGAACAATTCTCTTTTAAAGATTAGTAAAAAGTGATTAAACAAAAACGATGTGATGCTTTGTTTTTATGTAATTTTATCAATTATACAAAGAAAGTATGATAGCATTCAAAGTGATTTTATGTTGAAAGCCAGTTGTAGTATTTGCATTATGACTGCAATGGAAATAAAAAAAATTAAAGGTTTCTTAACATTTATGTAATAGGAATATAATATATTACTTGGTTATGTAGTTTCTGCTTCCTGTTTTATGGCACATTAAGCTATATTTCATTAAGGCACTAAAGTCTGTTTATTTAATGATCAACATGGTATGGTTAATATGACCTTATAAAAACATAAAAATATCCTTGAACTGTCTTGTCAGTGGTGTACAATAGAATTTGTTGCTCAGTATGAAAAAGATGTTTTTTTTATATCACTGCTTTTATGGTTAACTTTCAAGCCAAACAATTCAACTTGGCATTGTAAAGAAATTTGTGATTTCCTTATTTCTTGTAAAGCAAACATCTATTACATATGTGGGAAATTCTGTCCATGAGTGTGTTTGTTTGCAGAGTTGTGAGTTAACTCCTCCTACATCGTTTTATCAATTTTGATGAAACATGACACTTGAGTAGAATTCATGTCTGGAAACCTCATGGCATACTCAGATTGTTGAAAAAAATCGATAATAGGGCCCCTGGACAAGATCCTTATACATAACTGATATATTTTATTTTAACAGCCAAGGGAAATAACCCATTCATTTTCCTATATTATTTGGTAAAAATCAAATTAAGTATGCTTATATCTTAGTATTTGAACTGTTAGAGTTATTTTCGCATTTTATCCAGTACAACCCTTAAACAAGTAAATAGTATTTTCCTAAACAATAGATCCACTTATTTCAGTTAGTGTCTTATTTACGAATATACCAACACTAGCACCGCTGAGGATAATATTCTCTGCGAACGTACAAAAGCCCTTTTCAGAGTTATTTACTTTGAATTGTTATTATTTCATATCTGATTGGCCTGTTATTAAGTAACATGCTTCAGGATTTTAGTATAAATACCTTATTGATATTTCCTCCTAAGTTCTATATACTCTGGGAATGCATTAAAGCCCTTTTTGGGGCTACTTTATTTACATTCTTACTATTGGGTAACTAATTTCATGTTATTACATAACTGACTCCACAATTTGAGTATTCAAAACTTATTGGGAATTCTTTATAACAAGATCCTGTGTAAGACAGTTACCGTTTTAAGGGCTACATACTTTGTATTGTTGTTATTGGATTAGCGAAACCATTATGAGAACAGAACCAAGGGATAAACCCCACTTTTCCAGGAATTAATGGCTACATCAGTTAATATCTAAATATTTTGAAGGCTCTTTCTTTATCAAAGGTATTAAAAAAATATTCCACATTTTCATCTGACATTTTTCTTGTTTGTTTTTAGTCGATGCAATTAACCTTATTATAGCAATCTTATTTTCTTTCATGAATTACAAGAAGAACATCAGAGGTTAAGAGTTGTTCCCAGGACTATAGCAGTCAATAGTTTTTCTTTTAACATAATTAAAACCAAAAATGGTGTAAACATTTAGTTGTAAGATAACGAAATGGATTCTCAGGAAAATAGAAAGTTGTTACTTCCCAAGGTTTTCATTTCATCATTTTAGAACAAAACTAGTTATTTCCTTTTATGATAGGATTAAAATTATCTGATGAGTGATGTTAATAGTTTCGTGTCAAAATTAAAAAAATAATGAAATGTGTAAAACAGTTAGGGTATAAATTGTATAAAAATAAAAGATCTAATTTTGAAATTAATTTTCTGGTTTGTTAAGTTCCAAGAAAGACTCTATGGTATTAGTTGGAGTCTTGATATTAAATGAAAAATGAGTTATCTGTTTATGACTTATCTCTTATCTCCAAATTCATGTTTTAATGTTCTACCCAGGGAAAAGTTGTTAGTATCTTGTGATTTTAGTTTATCCTGCTTCATTTCATTATTACATAGATTTTGTTTTCCAGTTGTAATATTTAAGAAAATCTTTGCAATATTTTTAATATCCTTCAAAAAGTGTTGACTGTGTTTTCTTCATCATGTACTGTTTATTGTCTAATTAGAGATATTTTTAATTTGTATTCAACATTGTGTTTTAATATATGTATTTTTGTAACCAATATATATTTTCAAGCTGATTAATCTGATAGTTACTTTTGTAAGTGAGATGTTAATGTAAATAACTAGCTGTAATTAATTTTTTTCAAGCATTTGTTTCAAAGTTGCTGCAATTATCACTGTGTGTAGTGTTGCTCAGGTATGCTTGGCATAAAGGAAATAGAAACACTATGTATCTTAAATATCTCAGAACTTCATCATTGGATTACTTATTGAGAAACAAATATCTGATGAAATTTTACAGAAATGCATTTAATGAGGGGAAAAAAGAGCCAGTAAAATATCATATTTATTTGTAAACATAGTTTGACATTTTTCTTGTCGCAAATCTATTTGCTCATCAAATTAATCATAGCAGCAAATGCACCTCTAGTATTTCTGTTGAAGCAATACAGTTGACTGCTTCAAACAAAGTAACTGGTATACATTGTTTGTGTTGTTAGATAATGAGCATTTAATAATAGTACATAAGACTTGGCTGGTTAGCAGAAGAAATGCAACCAATCCACACTACTGTATTGCATCTCACAGAATAATTTTAATTCCTATATGTTTACAATGAGAAATTCTGTTTATGGCCACTAGATCTAATAAAAAGAACTGCCATATCTACCTCAAATCATACCCTACCTATTCAAAGAAGGATATGTTGGACAATGTAGTCCCTAATATACAAAAAAAGATGGGAACATCAAGAATGGAATGCCTCCATCACAGCTGACCTGCTACTAAACTCTCCCCTCTTATATACCACAATATGCTAAGTGATTTTCAGTATATTTGAATTGTGATATCTATAAATTTAGCCTAGATACTTGGACAGCTATATATATATTCCATAGGGCTGATTAGTGAAGATAGATCTCAGCTTCAAATAAATAATCAAGTTATTATCTTCATAACATATATAATGACTTTTTGTTTTATTTAGAAATATAAAATTTTAATGAAAATGTTCCAATTAGATTGGAGCCTGGTGTTGCCATCCGGTTTCACCAGTCCTCAGTCAAATCGTCCAGCCCATGCTAGCATGGAAAGTGGACGTTAAACGATGATAATGATGATGATGATGATATA
The DNA here is from genome assembly GCF_046866305.1 of Octopus bimaculoides. NCBI lineage: Eukaryota > Metazoa > Mollusca > Cephalopoda > Octopoda > Octopodidae > Octopus > Octopus bimaculoides. The sequence goes on along the minus strand of NC_142932.1, from coordinate 47,344,357 downwards.
TATATGTGTCTATATATTTGTGAGTGTTTGTGTCTGTGTTTGTCCTCCCATCACCACTTGACAACC
>NC_142932.1:47304291-47341791 GCF_046866305.1 Octopus bimaculoides | reverse complement strand
TGTACTACACTTTGACAAATTTTGATATCTCAGCATCTGAAGTAGCTGGAGATACAATAGTTTGACCAAAAGAACCAGCTATTGCAAGCAAAGGTAAATATTGAAAAAAATGCATTTGGCCAAATTTGGACATACACCAGTTTAGCACAATAGCAACGATATATATATATATATATATATATATATATATATATATATATATACACACACACACACATATATACATATATATATACATAAATTAATATAACTAGGCACAATATAATACCACAAAGGAAAAATTTTATCGTCACTAACTGTGACTGACAGTGTTGAAGCATTCTTTTTCTGTAATTCTACAAGATTACTTCTATTTGATTAAATTCAATGTTTTTGCCTATTCCCATCATCTGCTGGCTCACTTTATAGACTTAAATATTACCTTATAAGTTTCAGTAAGTGTCTTACATGAAGGTGCCAATACTCATGCCAGTGCCACATTAAAAGCACCTAACACACTGTAAAATGGTTGGAGTTAAGAAGGGCGTCCAGCCATAGAAACCAAGCCAAATCAGACTAGAACCTTGACTCAGCTCTCCAGTTTGCCAGCTCTGGTCAAACTGCCCAACCTATCCCAGCATGGAAAACAGACATTAAAGGATGATGGTGATGATGATGTAGCTCAAATATTTAGGTTTTGTTTAGGAAACAATTCAAGTTCATAACTTTAATTCTCTAAATGTTCATGGCATTCTTATGATCTTTAAATCTCTCATCATTTCCTTTGATTATAGCTACTGAATACAAATTATTGTAGATATAGAAATTTATCAAAAGACTTTCAAATGCAAAGAACAGTGTACTAGAAATAATATGAATTTTGTATAATACTGAATTAACAAGCAGAGAACAAGTGCATGAATCTCATGCTGCATGTATTACTAGGAAGTGATATGAAGAATAGCACTTAAGTCTTGTACACAGATAATAGATAGAGACCAAGTTATTATCTCAGTTATTTTGCTGAGGTACTAACTAAGTAGCTAAGCTGTAAAATTTATTCTAGTTTATGGACTGACAAAGAAGATATGAGTAAATGTACTGCCTGATAAAACACCTTATGTGAATTTTATGAGCTGATGAAAATGTATTGTTAAAGAAGTTTACATGATTTGCATTACTTATTTATCTATTTGAAACTTTATACTCAGAAAGTAAATTAATAAATGTCAGTTACAATAATAATAATGATAATAATAATAATAATAATAATAGCAGCAAAAAATAAACCAAAACACATGATTGCTGCAACAGAATATGATAGGCAGTGGCCGGTTTAGAAAATGTAGAAGGAATATAATTTTATATTTTCATAGTTGTTTCTTATTATTGAAGGGTTAATTGCTTGGTGCTTTAGTCATATGCCAGTGTCTTGATTGAATATTAGTTTCAATTTGCTATATGCTATGAAATACAGAACACAGAATTACCTTACTATCAACAACCTTGTAATAATTAGATTCCAATATCACTAGTGTATTTTATTTGAAATTCAATCAGAAATTTGAAGAAAAATTTTAAAAACACAATTTTAAAAACTCTTCTCAAATTCCTTAAATTTAGATACAATTTAATGAAGGGCTTCTTGAAATACAATCTTGTAGTACTGGTTGGGTAGAGAATCAATTGATAATTTAGGCAACAGTTTTGTAATTTAACCTCTGCACCATCTGACAAATGTATAGAACATAATTGATTGCTCACTTGAAGTATACTGGCAAAGTAGATTATTGACAAGTAGCTGATGGAGTGATATATCTAAATGTTCAAAACAACTTTCTGTTAACATCACATATCAGAAACAACAACAATTATTTCAAATTTGCTTTCTTTCTATGTAACTTAAGATTATTATTTCATGTTCTTGATACAAAATAAAAATTAATGTAATGATAAATGAATTGTAATTATATTTATGATTCTACCTCTCTGTTTTCATTTTTTAAAAAAGATATGTATTTTCACAATTTAATTATTGATTTGTAGTAACACTGTGCTAAAGAATAAATAGAAATATAGATATAGTGAAGGAAACAGAATCTATTAGAGGTAGCCACAAATGATAACTATAATTGTGGTTTTTGATTTGGTCTGGATTTTATGAATGTGATTACATGAAAATGATTATAAAAAACAGTTGACAAATTCAAATACAGTTTGCAATACTTTGCAATACAAATTGCAATACTTTGTTATTTATACTGATCTTCACAGGAAAATATGTTTGGAGAACTAATTTAGGAGTGTGCACTGAGCACATTTCTTTGCTTAAACTAAGTGTAGGTGCTTACAAAAGTTCAAATGTAAAAGAGAATAAAAAAATGCCAATATCTCTTAGTTTGTATTTGTGCATTGGGACTCGTGCTATGGTCAGTGATCTGCATTGGGACTCGTGCTATGGTCAGTGATCTGCATTAACCTGTTCAATAAGCCAGCTTATCTTTGTATTCCCAAGGTATTGTTTCACTCTAAGCGTGTACATTTTTCCTTGAGAAATTCAGGATCTATTGATAACTTATGGTCACCATCTTTGATTCTCTATTCTATAGAGAAAATTTTTAAATAACTATTTTATATGGTTTACTGCTATAGTTGCTATATGCAGATAAACCATGCTCTTGCGAAAATTATCACAAGAATGGGAACCTGTAATATCTGTTTTGTATCAAAGTAAGATAAATTTAAGTGAAGATTTTGGAGGTGACCCTTGTTGTTTTTGTTGTTGTTGTTCATCATCATCATCACCAGTCAGTTACAACTTGCACGTGGAATGATGGTCACATATTCTGCTCCATCTTCAGAGCCCTTGTTGATCATCACATATGACACAACTATTGTCCACCAGGGTCTAGATCATAGTTTTGGAAAGATATCAACAGTTCACAGTTGAGGGCTTGTCTGGTGAACAACTCTAGGTGTCACAGATAGTGCCTGGCAACTGTAGCAATCTTCCTGTTATCTTATTGACCAATGAAGGAAGAGTACCATAGTTTCTCACTTAGCACTTTTCTGACAAGGATTCTATGAACCATGATGTTCCCCTCTGAGTTCACCATGGATGATCTAAGTTACTTGAAGTCAGAACTTGCTCAAGTGAGGCACCTTCAGTAATGTTGAGTGGGGCTTGTTGACTGTGTATTCCATCATCTTTGTATTGAGGTCTAGCCTGGCTTCATTTCACTCACTTCCTACTCTTGACAGATGGTCCTAAGCATCTTTGGTTTCCTCCTGCAGCAAAATGATGGTGTCTCTACTGTCCAGATAAGCTAGTACCAACAAATCAATCTCTCTGATGTAAAAACCCTGCTTTTATAGTAACAAATTTAATCATTAATTGGTGTGTGATAGGGATAACTAGATGAAGTTAATGTCAGGAATATTCAGTCTAAAGAATTGTTTCTGGTTAGCATTTTTCATATTGGTCTATGAGTACATATCTATATATGGAATAAAAATGGAACTAGTGGGCCCCTGTGGAAATTTGACTGTTAAAGTCAGCATATTTGAAAACTTAATGTTAGTATATTAAGCACAAGCAAAGAATTTTTTAAAAATCTTTTGAAATCCTTTCATTTAATCAAAACTGCACTTTTAAATGTGATTGGAAAAAAAAACTTAGAAAGTATTGCTTATTTATCTTTTAATGTGTTTAACAGATATGTCTGACTGTTTACAGTTTAAGGAAATAAAAGAATTAAAAATATAAAAACGTATTCATATATATCACCATCATCATCATCATTATCATTTAACATCCATTATCCATGCTGGCATAGGTTGGCTGGTCTGACCAGAGCTGGCAAGCTAGGAGATGCTACAAACTCCAGTCTGATTTTGCATGCTTTCTATGGCTGGATGCCCCTCCTAACACCAACTACTTTACAGAGTGTGCTGGATGCTTTTATGTGGTACTGCATGAGTACTTTTACATGACATTGCACAGGCTTTTCTACATGGCACTGCATGAGTGCTTTTATGTGGTGCCACATGGGCATTTTTACATGACATTGCACAGGTGTTTCTACATGGCCCTGCATGAGTGCTTTTGTGTGGCACCATCTGTGTGCTTTTATGTGGTACGACATGGGCACTTTTACATGGCATTGCACAGGCGCTTTTACACGGCACTTCCATGAGTGCTTTACACTTTTGCTGCAGAGAAGTGTATATAACTACACTTTTCACTATTCAACCACCACCAAAGCTTGGTCCCAGTTATTTACCAATTGAGATTATTTTTGTTTTTTTTCATTTTAGTTCAGCTACCTATCTGTTTGCATATCTATTAATATATTTCTCTTCCTGCATATCTAGTGATTTATCTGTAAACTCACCTATGTATCTATTTGTCTGTCTGTTTAATTAACTATCAATCTACTTTCCTTTCTGCCAATGTATGTATCTGTCTATTATCATAATACTGTTAAGCATTTAAACTTAATGGCCATAAATAAAAAGAAAAAGAATTGTGTTGATGCTCTAGCATGGCCATGGCCTTTGATCTGGAACATGTAAAAGTTAAAAGTGTGACATCCATTGCTATTTACTAACTAAAGTCATTTCACTTTAATTTATCTACCTATCAGTATGCCTTTTAATTTATAGATCTTCATGACTGTTTCATTCTGCTAAGCATTTTGATTGTACCTGTAATTTGAATACACAAATCCAGAATGATATAGATCTCTCTCTCTCTCTCTATCACTCCCTCATATTTTTTCTTTCTATTTTTTCATTGCTTCCATTATTTCTGTTTCTTTGTCTCTCCTTCTCTCTCTATATTTATATTTCTCCAGTTGTGTTATTACCTCCCCTGGCATAAGTGTAACACAGACAAAATTGGCAGGAACAATGAGAATAATATTAAATGGTTAGAGCTGAAATGATTTTGATCATAAATACTCTCAATCAGATCAACTTAGGGTTAACAACCAAAGTCCCCACAAATTACAATCTCTAGTCTTAAAATGGGGCACATCGGATAATATAGCCCTAAGTACATGAAGTCTGAAAAGAAACAGAACTATTCTGATTGGAATGCCTTTGAACATAGATTTGCTTCACAAAACTAGCTTGGATTAAACCACAAAATAGTGTTGGTTTCTTTTTGCAAAAAATAGACTGTATGAAGTATGTTTAAGAAATATAATGTTATGTAGAAACAAATTTTGTGTGTTTAATGTTGAAGACCTACAGAGGCTGGTGGGGAAAGGAGTTGAATAAGGGGTTGAATAAGATATATATATATACAATATACAGTATTAACTTGCATGGAAAGCAGAGCATAGGTGAGTTGAAAGAGTAACTATGAATTAAAGGTGTCAGCGAATGTGTGCATGAGATACAATTTCATTGGTATGGTGACTGATATGAAAGGACAACATACACTGGGTAAAAATGTCTCATGCCCTGACAATACAAAGTTCATGTAATTATGTAGATCATAATTTGAAATACTTAATAAGTTCACTTTTGTTAAGGAGACTCTTATTAGACTGCATCAATTACAATAAATTAAAAGAAATTCCAAACACTGAAGCATAATAAAGAATTTTAGTCAGAAAGATAAAAAAAAAACTGCCATCTAGGGATATACTTGATGTACAGAGAAGGAATATTTCAGAATTTCATCTGGTGTACCAGATTTAAAGTATGGGTGCTGAATACTTGCAGTAGGATTACAAGTAGCCCGACAAAGGGTGACTTTGTATGTAGCATTCACAAAACAAATTCTTTGAAATATTTAGAGAGCTCCTTAGAAATAGCTTTTGTTACCCTGGTGGCCAGCTTTGAAGGTATATATTTTGAAAATATGCTAGCTAGAGTTAAAATTCTGGTGGTAAAAGTCCAAGAATCTCTCTGAGTGAAGGGGATATAGTTTGAAGGTTGTCTTTGAAGTACAATTCTATATGGTAGTGAAATGTAGGCATTAAGTGCAGGGTTGTCTGAATGTTGGAAAGAAATTATGTGAGTATGGTCTGCTCAATATCTAATGTTAGTGTACATAAATGACAGCACACATGAGTCAAGAGAAAAACAGCATACAAGAGGAATCATATGTAGTGTGTAAAAGAGCAGATTGTAATAGTACCTTATGTTATGGAAACATGGAGGATGAAAATTTGGTAAAGATATGGCAAGTGATCAACATGGAAGGCGAGCGAGCTGGCAGAATCGTTAGCACGCCGGGCGAAATGCTTAGTGATATTTCATCTGCCGCTACGTTCTGAGTTCAAATTCCGCTGAGGTCAACTTTGCCTTTCATCCTTTCGGGGTCGATTAAATAAGTACCAGTTATGCACTGGGGTCGATATAATCGACTTAAACCATTTGTTTGTCCCCTCTCTGTGTAGCTCCTTGTGGGCAGTAAAGAAATAAGTGATCAACATGAAAGTAAAATGCAGAAGATGAAGAAAAGCATGGAAAGAAGTGGTGAAAGATGATTCCAAATGGCTGAACCACATGAGAAAAATGACAAAAACCTACAATAATGGTGAAACGTTGTGCTGGAGAAGACCTGTCCAACCCATGCATGCATGGAGAAAACAGATGTAATATGTTGATGATGGTAATAATGATGGAGTGAAAGGTAGACTCTGGCAGAATTTGAACTTAGAAAATTGTAGCTGGAAAAATTGAATTCTGTCAAGAATTTTGTTCTGTTTTCATGCTGATTCCACCCACTTGTATTTTGGAAATGAAGATAAAGCATTAGAATAATAATATCTATATTAGTCTCTTGTTTTCAATAGAGATGAGATAATGATAACTTGAATAATTCTGAACAATGAAGTGTAAATATTAAAGATATAATTGGGAGTGGTAAACATTTATCATTTGTTTTATGCTTTGTATCTGTTTTAAATCAGCAGCTGATGCTTTTAGTATCAGCAGGATCAAATGCTAGTGTTAAATGCATAAAATGTGTTGAGGAAAGTAAATTTAATACTGTATTTAACAGCTAGCTATAAATTCTGAGTGAACTGACAAGTTATTACAACTTCTCTACTATATATAAATCATTAATAATGAAGTTTAGGCTCTATTAAATTTTAAGCATACCGATCTGATTTCTTGGTGAAAATTCCCTCGAGGTTTTGCCACCATAGTAATCTTCAGTGATCTTTTGCTGTTAAGCAATACACCTGTATTGAGCATTCATCAGTTTGCAGTCACAACAATTCTCTCTATATATTAATGTCAGAATGTAGGATTTGCTATATAGGCACAATCATGATAAGAATGGAAATCAAAACAGTAGAGTTGTCTGTAGATGCACTGTAAGATTATGTTAACTGAAGCTTCAAGTGGATCCCTTGTTGGAAACTCAAAAGTAATTAGTCTTCCAATTCTCTTTATTAGTTTTGTCTAATTGTCTGTAGACAATAAGGGTTTATTTTGAGAAATAGTCACCTTAAATTATTTAGAGCAGGAATTAATAATTCTATAACTTTACATTTGCTAATCTTGAATGTATTGGATAGTCTAGTTGGTATATTAAACATGTGTGTTTCATATATTCTCTTGACTCATGTGTACTGTCATTCATGTAACACATGCAGACACATACATATGTGCACATTCACCAGGCAATTGAAGCTTGCTGGTTGTCTGTAGCAATTTGAATGATATTTATCTGTTAGATGTATTTCTATTGTTCACTGCTTTATGTTTCTTCCAGATCACCCTGCATTTCTTTAGCTGAAAATTGGATTTCCACTTTTGCTTTACTCTCCAGACTGTCTTGTTTTACAGTCACTGCTTCATATTCCCAGGGTGCTTCACACTCATGCTTGGGCATCAAAAATATGCATTCTTTAACATGGGTTGGACAGTTTGACTGAGGACTGGACCAGGCTCCAATCTGATCTGGCAAAGTTTCTACAGCTGAATACCCTTGCTAGCACGAACCACTCCAAGAGTGTAGTGGGTGTTTTTTACATGCCACCAGTATGAGGGCCTGGAATGACTGTCATTATCTTGAAGCAGTATGAAATGATTTCCAAGAGTTATGACAAATTTATCTCTGATGTCTATGTTGTTGGGTAGTTGTTTTCAGTCATTTTCCCAGCAAATTATGGAAACATTTGATGAAAGAAGGGCTTTATGGAAATATCCCCAAAATATTTATCATTTGAAAGTGGGGGACAAGTTAAACTGGTCACTGCTATTGAAGGAAAGATGAATTAGTTAATGAACTCTTTTGTGGATTTTGAGCCATAAGAATTCTATGTCAGACAACCTAGAATGATTTACATTGATCATCTCTCTTGCATTGTCAAGTTACAAATGGAAGACCTCATAAATGTTAGGGAAGACTGGACTGCTTAGAGGGAAAGATGAATTATGGTCTGGGCAATCTACCCAAAATGATTTTGAGATATGCTTTTCACCAGCATCATTGTACATCCACTTTCCATGCTTGGTTGGTGAGACCCTTTACAAAATTGCCCTAGTTACATTTTTAAACGGCAAAGCAGATACTTGGGACTTAAATTTCAGCATTGTATTCTGGTACTACTATCAGCATAATAATGAGAAAATGATCACATATGGAAATGCTGCTTAAATACTGTAGATGATGATGATGATGAGCTTTGAGTGTACTTTAAGAGTACTCAAAACATTGCTGACTAGGGTTGTCCAACACCACCACTACCACCACAACTGTTGGTGTAGAAAACTAGAGTGAAATGATATCATGTGTGGAATATGAAATGTAAACAGGACACAGATGGAATGATATTGAGCTGAAGGAACCACTGGCTGTTGGACATTTCAATCAATACATGCTATCAAGACTGCTCTGCTTACATCATTGTGGACATTGATGTTGCTGCCGCCACCCCAACACTCCATGCCACCACCACTTCCACTGCTGTCTCTCACACTACCACCACTACCCTCCTCCTATTCCTATTCTTAATAATAATAATAATAATAATAATTTAATGTACATTTCTTTATGCTGACAGGTGATGCAATTCATATGGATGAAAAGCATTGTGTGAAAAAGTAAAAAAAGAAAATTGCATGGGTAGATAGTAAAAATGTAACCAGACAAGAGGCAGGCCAAAGCTTGTTCAGATCTGATAAAGTTGTTAGATTAGATCCTATAAAATTAGCTCTTATGAGGCATGGAATTATACAGTTTATAGTTGAATGGAGATAGTCTGTAATGCACATCTGCCAGAGTTATGCTGGCTTGATGATAGTGAGTCTACTGGGGGTAGGTCAGTCATTTACTGCTAGTCTTCAGTTTGAATGATATTGATTCAGTTGAATTGAGTTAATTTCATTATTATTTATTTTTTATTTTCAATAAATTACTGAGTTTCTTTCATAATGTGAAAAGAATACACCCACCTTGCTTGAAAGGATACTTTTGGTACTGATTTTTCAGACTGATAGGTGAAATCAATGAAAAGATTGTGTGTGTGTGTGTGTGTGTGTGTGTGTGTGTGTGTATGAAGGCATGTGGCCTAGTGGTTAGGGGTGTTACCCTAATGATTACAAGATCATAGTTTCAATTCCCAGGCCAGTGGTGGATTGTGTTCTTGAGCAAAACATGTCATTTCATGTTACTCCAGGCCACTCAACTGTAAATAGGGAGCTCTATAGTGGACTGGCTTTCCATTCAGAGGAGAATGTCAACATGTGTGCCTAGCCAGTAGAGTGGCATCATTTGAAAGCTTCAGCAATGTGCAGAAATGCATTGTGACCAATGATGTATAACAATATCTGATGTTCTGGTTGATAGAAATACAGTGATATCTATATGTGTGTGTATGTGTTGTATTTTGGGAGGGTCATTTAGCCAATGAAAAGCATGAAATGCATCAGTTCCATTTCACTTTTTTTTTTATTATTGCTAGTAGACTAGTTAACTAATTAATCAGTTAAATAATCAGTTGCTTAATACAACAACTAATTCAAGATATGACTTAACATCAAGAATTTTGCAAACAAATAAAATATTAAAACACATAAACATGTGCACACATACCATTGTCAGTGAACAAAAGAAAGTCATTGAAAATGTTATATTTATATAAAGTTTGAGACATCTAGACATTTTGATTGGTTTGATCTCTGATTGTAATCACATGTTTTTGTTCTGGATGTATACACAATAGCTGATTGGATTTTGTCATTGCCAGTACCACCTGACTGGTTCCTGTACCGGTGGCATGTAAAAAGTACCATTCGAGCATGGTCGATGCCAGTACTGCCTGACTGGCCCTCACACTGGTGGCATGTAAAAAGCACCCACTACACTCTCAGAGTGGTTACCATTAGGAAAGGCATCCAGCTGTAGAAGCCATGCCTTATCAGATTGGAGCCTGGTGCAGCCTTCTGGCTTGCCAGTCCTCAGTCAAGCCGTCCAACCCATGCCAGCACAGAAAGCGATGATGATGATGATGATGATGATGATGATATATATATATAATATATATATATATATATATATATATATACGAGGTTTGATCAACAGGTATCTCGGCTGTTGCCATTGTAACAAAGCTAAAGCACGCAGAGTGAAGTTGCTTTGGCAACGATTGACCTTGAACTCTGCTGTGGATGCACACTAAGTTTTTACATTCTAGCTCACTTCCATTGTTTACAGCAGTACTTAGAAGAAAGGTGTGCAGTGTGTGATCGTTGTATTGACCATGAAGAGAAAGTTGCTATGGTGATACCTGCTCAGAGGCCTATGTAAAGTTGCAGAAAGTGTATGGAGAGGAGTGTATGAGCTGCATACAAATGTATGAGTGGTTCATATGTTCCCAAGATGGCTGAAAAATGTCAATATTGACGAACTTTCTGGGAGACCCGCAACCAGCAGAACTGAGAAAAACATCACAGATGTGCTTGCAGCTGTGAGGGAAATCATCGAGTCATAATCCTTGAGTTATCAGAGGATGTGCAGATTAGTTATGGTTCAGTCAATTATCACTGAAGATTTGGGTACGAGATGCGTGTCTGCCAAGTTTCTGTGAAAACTGCTTTCAGTTGACCAAAAAGACACTCAGATTTTGGTCACACAATATCTCCTTGATTGTGTCAAGAGCAATGAAAACTTTTTGAAAACTTTGTGTAGACCTCTGAGCAGGTATCGCCAAGCTTTTGGCAAAATTTGATGCCGATTCTCTGCTCAACTTTTTCTGTCATGGTCAATGCAACGATCATATACTACACACCTTCCTTCCAAGCACTGCTGTAAACAGTGGAATATTAAAACTTAGTGTGCATGCACAGCAGAGTTCAAGGTCAATCTGTGACAAGTGGCTTCACTCTGCTTGCTTTAGCTTTGTTACTATAGTAACAGTCCAGATACTTATTCATCAGACCGTGTGTGTATATATATATATATCCACACGTGTGTGTGTGATGCACACACACACATGTATATATATCATTAACATCATTATCATCAATGTTTAATGTCCGTTTTCCATGCTGACAAGGGTTGCACATCTTGACAGGAACTGGTGAAACCAGAGACCACACCAGGTTCCATGGTCTGCTTGGGTGTGGTTTCTATAGCTGGTTGCCGTTCCCAATGCTAACCACTCTTGGAGTGTACCAGGTGCTTTTTACATATCACTATTACCAATGCTTTTTACATGACACCAGCACCAGCGCTTTTTATGTGGCACACTGGCTTTAGGATCTCAATTCTGTAGTAGTGTGTAGGTCTTACACACACACACACACACACACACACACACACACACACACACACACACATGCACACACGTGTGCATATCTTATGTGTACAGTTACATATATAACTGATACTGTTGAGATTAGAGCTCCATGTAGATTATCACCAACAACTTCACTTCCATCATAGTGGTTTGGTTACTACTTTACTTAGTAGTATTACTAGTTATGATATACAGAGAAAATGTAGGAGAAATCATGATAAACACAAGTCTATATCATTTGTTTCTTGCATACATTTTACTGTTGTGGTTCAGCATCCAACTGCACTTGTTCAGCATCCAACTGCACTTGTTCAGCATCCAACTGCACTTGAAACATTCAATGCAAAAGTTGCAAATAACCACAACGGTGAAACATATGTAGGAACAAGTGATATAAACTTGTGTTTATCATAATTCCACCTATATATATATGTGTGTGTGTGTGTGTGGGTGAATATGAAATATTCTCTGAGGAAAACAATAAATACTAAAAATAAACAAAAGAAATCTGCTTCAACATGTATGCATGTATGCGTGTGTTTGTGTGTGTTCATGCATATGTATGTGTGTGTTCATGTATGTTGTTCATTCATTCACTTGTTTTACTTCCATTTTTCTATGCTAGCATGGGTTAGATGGATGTGTTATTGAAGCACACTGTTTATAGCCAGGTGTCCTTCCTGCTTCTAACCCTTGCCTGTTTTTTTTTATGTAAGAAGTTTCTTATTCCATGTGTTTTTGCAAGCACAAAGTGAGCAAGCAATTTGTTGGCAGAGGATAAGGGAGCTGAATGCTACTCTGATGATGTCCTTTCGAATAAACAAGTGGCAAATGTAAACAAGCACAGAAACAAATGCACATGTGTGCATGCATTCACACACACACACATGTATCATCATCATCATCATCATCATCGTTTAACGTCCGCTTTCCATGCTAGCATGGGTTGGACGATTTGACTGAGGACTGGTGAAACCGGATGGCAACACCAGGCTCCAATCTAATTTGGCAGAGTTTCTACAGCTGGATGCCCTTCCTAACGCCAACCACTCAGAGAGTGTAGTGGGTGCTTTTACGTGTCACCCGCACGAAAACGGCCACGCTCGAAATGGTGTCTTTTATGTGCCACCCGCACAAGCCAGTCCAGGGGCACTGGCAACGATCTCACTCGAAAATCCTACGGGAGCCAGTCAGGAGGTACTGGCAACGGCCACGCTCAAAATGGTGCATCTCATGTGCCACCCGCACAAGAGCCAGTCCAGGGGCACTGGCAACGATCTTACTTGGCTTGCCGGGTCTTCTCACGCACAGCACATTTCCAAAGGTCTCGGTCAGTAGTCATCGCCTCGGTGAGGCCCAATGTATGTAGGTCTTGCCTCACCACCTCAGCCCAGGTCTTCCTGGGCCTACCTCTTCCACGGGTTCCCTCAACTGTTAGGGTGTGGCACTTTTTCACGCAGCTATCCTCATCCATTCTCACCACATGTCCATACCAGCGCAATCGTCTCTCTTGCACACCACAACTGATGCTTCTAATGTTCAGCTTTTCTCTCAAGATACTTACACTCTGACGGGTATTCACATTGACATTACACATCCAACGCAGCATACTGGCTTCATTCCTTGCGAGCTTACGTATGTCCTCAGCAGTTACAGCCCATGTTTCACTGCCATGTAGCATGGCTGTTCGTACGCATGCGTCATACAGTCTGCCTTTTACTCTGAGTGAGAGTCCCTTTGTCGCCAGCAGGGGTAAGAGCTCTCTAAACTTTGCCCAGGCTATTCTTATTCTAGCAGCTACACTTTCAGCGCACCCACCCCCACTACTAACTTGGTCGCCCAGATAGCGGAAGCTATCGACTACCTCTAGTTTTTCACCCTGGAATGAGATAGAAGTTGTTTCCTGTTTGTTTACAGTCTTTATTGCACCTGAACATCTGCCACAGACAAAAACTAACTTGCTAGTTAACCTGCCTTTGATGTTGCTGCACCTCTTATGTGTCCATAGCTTGCACCGGGTACATCTTATAGAGTTACTACCTACTCCTTTTCTACATACTGAGCAGGGCCATCTACCTGAAGGGGTTTGTGTTTTATCTACCTTCCTATATATATATATATATATATATATATATATATGTACATGTGATGGGCTTGTTTTCAGTTTCTATCTGCCAATATTACTCACAAGCTGTGGTTGGTTTGGGGCTATAGTAGAAGACACTTGCCTAAGGTGGCACACAGTGGAATTGAACCCAAAACCACATCACTCAAAAAGTGAATCTCTTAACCATACAGTCATGCTTGTGTATTAAATATAAAATATAATATTTGACATGAAGTAAATTTCAGAATGGTGTTGGTTGGTGAGGGGCTTTTTCAAAGATTAGGCATCTTAAGAGAGCAAGGAATACAGTTTGTGAGATGGTAATAGGTGTGTACAGCAAAACGAAATGTTCCCAAGTTTGTGGGATCAAGTTAGTCAGCTTATAGTTGGTGAGTTGATTAAATAACTATTGGTGCATTGGAAAATATTCAGTTGGTTTAGAAGTCAAAGAATGTAACCCTTTATTATTCCACAAAAAGAAAATAACAAAAAGAAAGAAAATGGTTTTAAGTCATATTTTAAAAAAATAATTTTCATCTTTTGATTAAAATTTTTTTTTTTACTAATAATTAGAATTTCCAAACATTATTATCGCCATCATCTTCAACTGTACGAGTGTATTGGTGCTGTCAGGATTATCATTATCATCCTCTTCAGTTGAATGTCTGTTGTCTCTCCCCACTCTTTATACTGACATGAGCTGTATGAACCTGCAAAATATTTCTTCTCCTTTTTATTCCTACCATCATCATTTCCTTTATCTGATGCTTTCTTCAGTTTAGTTCTGCCTGACTAGTGTTTCACTAACGGCTCCTAGGACTTGTCTTCTTTGTTGTTGGCTTCTCAGCCTGCATCAGCTATTCTCATCACATGTCATTATTAACACAGTTGTCTGGACATGTGATGAGAATGGATGATGCACACTGGACGAAGTGAAAATTATAATTTTTGCATTCCACTTCTTAAAATGTTCAGTTAGTTTAGAATGTAAAAGTTGAAATGAAAACCAAATGAAATTTAATAAGGAAGGGATTGTTATGACAATTACTTGAATCTTCATCAACAATGCCTACCAACCTTTAAAAATGCACACAGTAACAAAAAAATATATATATCTTCAGTGAGGAAAATAACCAAGAACCAAAACAGTCAATTCAATTGTTAATATCTCAAAAAAAACAAAACAAAAAAAAAAACAAAAAAAAAACACTGATAGTTACGCAGTTGTCTGAAGATACCAGGAGATACTTCTGGGAAGTCTTGTAATTAAGGACATTCATCCAAACATGAATAGATGAAGATAGTTAGAAACTTATTGGGGTTCATACTATGAAGATACCTTTTAATATGTCTTAACCTCTTTCCTATGCATTTCTGTCACTGACTCCTGACTTCTGTTTGTATTTTATTTTATAGTTTTGCAAATTTGGATATTTGTGGGGTTTTTTGTGGGTTATATTTGTGTCTGCAGTAAATACAGTTTGTTTAACCTTCCTACTATCAATCACTCAGTTAGCACATGTAACCTAGACAGAGTAGGGCAAGTAGAATTATGAAGAGGAGGAGATGAGGAGTTACTGCATTGTTATACAGTAACTCTCCATCTCCTCCTCTTCATCATCATCGTCATTACTGTCATCATTGTTTTACATGTTTTCTGTTTTTCCATGCTAGTTTGGATTGGACAGGTTTTTTGAGCTAGTGCTTTATAACTAGACACCTTCCAGTCCCCAATCATTTTAGTCACCTTTTGTAGGTTTGTTAGAGTTTGTTGCACCGTTGCATGTCCAATTAGTTTTGTAATTGTTAATATCTGTGTGTATTCCTTGGATTCTAAGTGTGAACTTTGAGGATGGATCTGTGGACCTTGGAATCCCAGATTGTTACAATTGCAGTACCTTTTTCTCATTTGAAAGAAAGAAGGTAGTACTTTTGAAGCTGCACAATGGCACCTTGTTTGTGGATTTGCATAATTTTGAATGCCAAAATTTGGTACCAGTTCCTCGAGAACTTTCCAGATATAAATGATTATTATAGTTAATTTCTTTATTGCCAGGAATATAACTTCAAAGCTTTCGACCTTTCCAGTCATCTAATGCTTGGAACCAGATTTTTTTTTTGTGTGTGTGCATTGCCTTTAGTTCACTAGTGTGGCAAGTTCAGCAGTATATAGTGATCATAGATGGGATCAATAATTTAGATGAGTGCAAATATCCCCCAGACAAAAAGTACAAACACTTGTGCTCTTGTTCTGAATGTTGTCAGGATTCTTCCTACCAATCTTGAATTTTCACTTTAAGTAGCACTGCACAAAAATGGGTTATAGAAATTCAAGAATAGTTGCTGTTTTGCCCCACCTCAATCCTGATCAGCTAGACTTATGATCAACAGGTTTCCATCTGTAACTATTTTTATATATCTAGAACTACATTGTCTATTACATCTTTAAGTTAAGGTGTGATTTGAAGGAGATTTGACTGTTATTTCTAGTAGTTTAGTGGTCATATAAAGGTCTCCTTGCTAGATTGGGATCCCTTGTTTAGCTGTAGATGATGGTCAGGATAGAGAAAGAATTTTGTATAGCAGATGAAGATAGATGTTTTCTCATGTTATTTCCCTCTTTGATTCTAACAAGGTTGACAAATAACTCCAAACATATAACTGGTGACAAATAAAAATAAAAATAAATAACTACTGTTGATTTTTACGCATTAAAGTAATTATTATATGTTTAACAACAACAACAAAAAAAAAAACCCAAATGAATATTTGAACTGCAACAATATCTGTCATTTTGTTGAATATTTGTGTAATTTTTGTGTTTTTAATCAATTATCAGGTGTGGAAGCAAGATTTAGAATCGAAGGGCCTTAGAGTCAATGTTGCAAAAACCAAAGTCCTAGTAAGTAGGAAAGTGAACACATCACAAACCCCTTCAGGTAGATGGCCCTGCTCGATCTGTAGAGAGTGAATGCTCAGAGAGTGTTGCCACTAGAATAAGAATAGCCTGGGCAAAGTTTAGAAACCCCCTACCTCTACTGGTAACAAAGGACCTCTCGCTCAGAATGAAAGGTAGATTGTATGATCCATGTGTGCAAACTGCCATTCTACATGGCAGGGAAACATGGGCCATGACTGTGTAGGCTCAAAAGAAATGAAGCTAGTATGATCTTCTGGATGTGTAATGTCAGTGTACACACACGGCAGAGTGTAAGTGCCCTGAGAGAAATGTTGGACATAAGAAGCATCAGATGTGGTGTGCAAGAGAGATGACTGTGCTGGTATGGACATGCGCTATGTATGGATGAGGAGAGCTATGTGAAGAAGTGTCACTCCCTAACAGTGGAAGGAACCCATGGAAGAGGGAGACCCAGGGAGACCCAGGAAGACATGTGATGAAGTGGTGAAGCATGATCTTTGAATGTTGGGCCTCACAGAGGCAATGATGAAAGACCAAGACCTCTGGAGATATGTTGTGATTGAGAAGACCCAGCAAAGAAAGCAAGATTGCAGCCATAGCCTACACCAGTGTCGCATAACCAGCCCATTTAAAAAGTACCTTTGAATCGTCAGGTGACATTCCATGTTTGAGGAGACCTATTGAGTTAAGTAAATCAAAATCAAAATCATATCAAATCGCAATCAAATGGAAATTGTTGTTGTGGCTGTTACCAATGCTGGTGGTATGCAATAAGCACCATTCATTCATGGGTGGGTTGCTGCCAGAGCTGTCTGACTGGCTCCTGTGCTGGTGGCACGTTAAAAGCACTATCTGAACATGGCCAATGCCAGTGTTGCCCGACTGCCTCCCATGCCAGTGGCACCTAAAAAGCACCCACTACACTCTCGGAGTGGTTGGTGTTAGGAAGGGCATCCAGCTGTAGAAACATTGCCAGATCAGATTGGAGCCTGGTGCGGCCTCCTGGCTTGCCAGTCTCCAGTTAAATCATCCAACCCATGCCAGCATGGAAAACAGACGTTAAACGACGATGATGATAATAATATAATGGTTGTTGTCTTTTAAGTGACAAATAATTAACTTGATCAAATTCCCTTAGTTAATTTACAGTTGTTTTGGCCTTTGTAGTATTACAGATCAAAATTACTGTGTGGGAGGTTTCAGTTGTTAAGGTGCTATGCAATTAGGTGATGTTCTCAGAAAACAAATGCTTTAACCATTTCAACTCAGAATTTTTTCTCAAGATTTGCATACATTTTCTCTAAAATTTTGGTAAAACTATATAGTGTAGATGCTTATTAGACGTAATCAGGGTGTTGGTAGCAGCGGAGAAAAGATTTGGTTAGCTCATATTCTTTTCATCCATTGAGCAAAAAACTCTGAAGTTCATTTTGCTATCTCTGCCTCTCAGGTCTACTTATAGAACCATTATAAGATGCCAGAACGGTCTGCAGATGCAACCAGCATATGCAATTGTATTGACATACCAGCTTGTTCTGGATGTAAGTTCTGTAACTTCACTACTCTCTCCTAACATGGCCACAACCTGTGGGTGTGAGGTGGTACTTTGCTTGCTATGACAGCAGTAGTGACTGCTATAACCAAGATACCACTACTGTAATTTGTAACAATAGTTAAAATCAATCCTACTCTCTCCTTCACTCTCTTCATTAGAAAAAGCTGCTATTATTCCATTCCTAGAACCTATGTTTGGTCCTGAATGAGTCTGACACATAAGAAAATTGACCATAGTAAGATAATAACGTTTGAATTTGAACTTTTTTCTTGAAATGCACCAGCACTGGGGGCATTATAAGATAATGGGACATTATAAGGACAAATTACAGAATTGAATATAAGAAAACAGGTATGAAAAATAAAAGTATACAAAAAGAATGAAGTAAGATGTTCCAATGATAACTTAGTGACTTAAATCCAATCAAGGAACTCCAGAGATCCAGTATTACTCTGAATATCAAGGGCAAGTGCCCACTTCCAGTTGTATATGCCAGCCTGCAGAATGCCCAGGTGTACACGTTCACCTGGACATTCTGCTACTCATACCTACCATTCAGTAAATTTACTGATAGACTGTATATTTCCTCTCCACCTTTATCCTTTCTATGCGGAACTTGAAGATATTGATGGAGGATTTGCCAAAAAGGGATAATAATAATGATGATAATGACATAACAAAAACAACAGCAGCAGCAGCATCAGCAGCATTAACATCACCAATAATAATGGTTTGTGATTGAGGCACAAAGCCAGCATTTTTTGAGAGGAGGGGTTACTTGATGCTATCAACTCAGTACATGGTGGATATTTTATTTTAACAACTCTCAAAAGAATGAAAAGCAAAGTTGACCGTGGCAGGATTTGAACTCAGACTGTAAAGAGCTGGATCAAATACCACTAGGCATTTTGTTCAATGCTGTAATGGTTTTGTCAAGAATAAGTATAGAAACACATTTTAGAGGATGAGTGTAGTTGATTATATTCCCTTCTGTACTTGACCGTTATTTATTTTAAGAATAATAATTCTTTTATTCTTTCACTTGTTTCAGTCATCAGACTGCAGCCATGCAGGAGCACCATCTTAAAAAATTTTAGTCCAATGAATCAGCCCCAGTACTCATATTTTCTTTAAAGCCTGGTACTTATTTTATCAGTCTTTTTTACCAAACCACTAAGCTATGGGGGATGTAAACACACCAACACCAGTTGTCAAGCAGTGATGGGGGACAAACACACACAAAGACACACGCACATAGATATACATACATGCATACATACATATATACATACATACATACATATATACATACATACATACATACATACATACATAACAAGCTTCTTTCTGTTTCCATCTACCAAATCCACTGACAAGGCTTTGGTTAGCCTGAGACCATAGCAGAAGACATTTGTCCAAGATGCTATGCAGTGGGACTGAACCCAGAACCATATGTTTGGGAAGCAAACTTCTTACCATACAGCCATGCCTGCACCTAATGATTTCTAAAAATAATAGCCCAAAGCCATAGATTCTGGAAGGTATGTGGAGATTTTGTCAACCACATTGCTTGTCTCATGCTTATTTCATCAACTTCAAGAGGCAAAGTTGAGTCAGGCAAAATTTGAACCTTGAAAATAAGAAGGAACTAAAAAGTACAGAGTTTTATTTGCCATTCTAATGATTCTATCTGTCTACTGCTAGATTTTAATCCTATAATCTATGAATTTAATAAAAATTAAAACCTGCTTAGCACCAATGGCTTTTAATCATCAATTAAGTCTACTGTTCTATTTACACTATGAACTGTAGTTTTGCATGATACATATTTACATCGGGGCAGATTGAAGTAGCATGAAGGTTATTAAAAGTGTTGCTTATGAAAACAGCACAAGGGCCAGTGATGGGATATGAAACATCAAGCTTTTCACTTATAGATTGATTGACACACTGTCAACTTGGTTAGCTTTAATTCTTGAGTAATAAAAAAAATATTTTGAATAAAATGAAGCATAAATTTGAATTTATATTTGCATGTAATTAGATAATAATTTAAATATAAATTAATCATAATTAAGTATAAATTTAAATACATTACCCTTATTAGTTATATTTGAATAATATTTAAATGTTAATTTGTAAATTAATTACGAATAGTCCCAAACTCCAATTAGAAATTCAATTATTAAGTAGGTACCACAATATGGTAAACTTCATTGCTTCATTGGAAGGAATGAGTTCAATTCTTCTTGTGGGGGGAATTATGTACAGTAGTCGGCTCTTTTACCTTGAGAATAAAATGAAATAATATAAAAACAAGTTCAATTAGCTTTAAATATAAATTTATTTAATGAGATGTTAGCCTTTTCATCACACAACTGTAACCTGGTCACTGGCTGTTATTGAATAGTTCTTTTACAATGTAGTTGTAAAAGAGTTACCCCTCTGACTGACATCTACTTCCTCCATCTTCTCCCCTAATTTCAGCACATGGTCTCAGATCAGATACTTGTTAGATTAATAGAATCCTGACACTTAACTTCTTTGTATATGTACATGTACTTTGTATATGTATATGTTCAGCCTTTATTTAGATTAATTAGAAGAATGGAACATATTTTTTCCCCTACTTATTTTAAGTTCCTCCTCTGTTGCAATTCATATATCATCATCATCATCATCGTCGTTGTCGTTGTCGTCGTCATCATCATCATCAATGTCTGTTCTCCTTGCTGGCATGAGTTGGCTGTTTCAGCTGGAGCTGGTGAGCCAGAGGACTGCATCAAGCTCCAATATCTGCTTTGGCATGAATTCTATGGCTAAATCTATTCCTAATGCCAACCACTTTACGCAGTGTGCTGGGTGCTTTTTATGTGGCACCAGCACACAGGACAAGCCGACCCATCAATTGAATAAGGAGTATTATTAGGGGAGGTGACTTTATGCCAAGTGATGAGAGGTTAACATATGATAGAGAGGCAAGAACAGGTGTCATGCAGTAGAGGAGATATATGGGTACTCTCAGATGGAACAGGAAGGGGACGATGGTGAAGATGTGTGAGACTATATCCTCAAGTCACAAGAAATTGAATAAAGGAGAAGTGATATTGGTGTGTAAGTTCGTGGGAGTGTGAGAGGTAAGTGGCAGATGGGTAGAGGGAAATGCAGTGAGTGGTGAACAGGGATGGAAATATGGTCAATTAGGGGAGAAGGTGTAGGAAGTAGATGTCGGTCAGAGAGGTAATAAAGTGAAGTGTGTGTGGGTGGTGTGCAAGAGAGCTGAAGACGAAGTCAGAGGTACATGAGTGTGGAAATGGCTGGAGATGGACAGAAGCAATGGGTGGTGGTGATGCTGGTGGTGGCTGCTGCTGGCAAAATAAAGGGGTGGGTGTACAGTGGAAGAGGAAGTGAAAGGAGCATTCAGTGGAAAATTAAAGGTATGGGATGATACTGAGAATGTGTGAGAAAAAGTCAGTGATTCCTGGGAGAGGAGCCATAGGGACAGGTGATGAAATATGTGTGGTTTCATTCTCATAATTACAGCAGCTGATTGAGTGGTGCTGTAGTTAGGAGAGTAATAGAGGAGTGGGTGTTAGGAAGATGGGTTGAGTGGGAAGAGGTTTGTATCAGAGACAGAGCGGGTGCAGGAGGAGTAGACAGAAACAACATGCTATTAGGGCCTTGTTTTTGCTTAGATCAGTGTTTCTCAATCATTAAAAAAAATTTTTTAATCTCTAGGCCCCTTTGATTCCTATTTTACTTGGATGAACCCTCCTAGCTATTCGATTTAAAAAAAAATCATATTTTATTTTTATAATTTGACATTATTAGGAATTGTATTAAAAAATTGTTAAAATAGAAGTATAACCAATTTATTGCAAATAAATTTTAGCAGCAAATTCTTATACTGACTCCAAGAGCCATATGGACTATGATTGAAAACCACTGGCTTAGATGAACAGGTTTTCTAGAGCACAGAAAATTGTCAGTCATCTTGGTCCTTTGTCATCGCCTTTATGAGGATCAATATCCAATAGTCATACCTCCCCACTTCTTTTCATGTCTTTCTGGGTCTCCGTCTTACACAGGTTCCATCCACATTTAGCAATTGGCACTTCTTTATTCACCAGTCCTCATCCATATGCATTTTACCATACCAGTGCAGTCTTCTGTCTTGCACACTACATTTGCAGCTTCTTATGCCCAACTTTTCACCAAAACATTTGCACTTTGTCATGCATGCACACTGACATTGCACATCCAGCAGAAGATGCTAGCTTAATTTCTTTCAAGATTTTGTACTTCCTCTGTATTCACAGCCCATGCTCCACTATCATATATCATTTCGGCATGCGCACAAGCATCATAAAAATCTACCTTTTACACTGAGAGGCCTTTTATTACCATTAAGTAAACAAACCAGAATTGAAGTACTCAATACAATGAATTGAGAAGGTGCATTTATCTATGCAATGATGATGAATAACTCTTCGGGAACTACTTTATGTTTCTGAGATGGGTCCTTAACCAAAGGACAGAAACAGAAAAAAGAAGGCCATAAAAAAACACACACACGCACGCATGCACGCACACACACTACCCTTTAATCTAGATCAGTGCTCCTCAAACTATCTGATGCCGCGTACTGGCTACTTTCTGTTTTTTCCACTGTACCAGGGACTGATAAGATTTCTTAGTAATATTAATTTATACCAGAAACAATATATATAATGAATATAATAAAAGTTGATACATTTTTTTATCTTATATTTATTTTGTAAACAAATAATACAATATTACATAAGCATTTTATAATGTTTCTTTCTTTTCTGGAAAATCGCCACATACCAGCAGCTGATGGCTTGTGGACCGGCACTGGTCTGTGGACCACAACTTTGAGTAGCACTGATCTAGATTACACTTTACCCTGGTTACACATTATTCTGTAAAGTGGTTGACATGAGGAAGGGCTTCCAGCTGTAGATGCCATGCCAAAGCAGATATCAGAGCTTATGTAATCTTCTGATCTGCCAGTTCCTGTCAGACTGTCCAGTCCATGTCAACAGGGAAAATGGATACTAAATGATGATGAGAATGAGATCATCATCATCATCATAATCATTATAATTGTTAACATCATCTTCATAGTTATGATTGTCATTGTCGTAATCATCATCTTTATGACATTACATGATAGCATTCTTTACTTCCTCCACCTACTCACCATCACCACCACCACCACCACCATTATGGTCACCATAACAGCATCATTTTATCTTTAACCATTTTAACCCGAGATTTTCAATGACATCTCCAATGTAGATTTCCTTTGTGTTATCATTTCCAGTTAGTTTTGTGCATTGTATATTGCATCTGTTTTCTTCATTTGTAATTTTTCTTTATCATTGTGTGTGTATATACATATGCATACACTGCCATATGGATGCACATATGCATACACTAGCTATCAGTTCTTTCTTACAAGCAGTATACAATGTTCTTGAATCACACATTGATTGTTATCTTGCCACATTCAGTGCCTAAGTATGAAACTTACATTATCTAACCAGCATAACAGATTTGTTAAATTATATTCCATGTTTCATATTGTTAAATGTGTTTCTGCAGTTATATCAGCTTAAACAGTATTAAATCAATGACATGTATAGTGTGAAAATAGAAAGTATGTTTGTTGAATAACAAATGCAAAAGGCATCTGAAGCAGGTAATTATCTCAAAGGTGGTCATGTATGAGGGGAAGGGTGTGAGTAAATCCAGAATTTGTTTAAGTCTCAAATTTTATCACACTTACTACAGTGTTCTCTTAAATATATTGATGTAGAGGAAAACTGAGTGGATCCTTTTTCTTTTATGAAGATAGATATTGAAATTTTTTTTTAATATTTCATTCTCAGGAGGAATGGTAATGCCTCTGAGACTATTAGAGGGAGGAAAGAAGGTATCCTTAAGCAAAAGACCTGACTTGAATGTTTGTAGCAGAGTTGACTCTGTTAAAAGCACCCAATTTCATCAGACCACCACTCTTGACTGGTACATTTTTTATTGTCCCCTGAAAAGCTGAAATGCAAAGTTGACCAGAGTTGGGGATTTGAACTTGGAATGCAAAGGACCAGAATATATACTGCAACCTCTTTATTCTGTTGCTTTTACAACTGTGCCATTTTGTCACATTCATGTTAAAGTTCATAATCTTACTTTCATCTTGCAGTGGTTAATAATTACTAGCAGGACTCGTGAATATTTCTCAGAATTAATGGAATACCTATTGGGTTATTTCTGAAAACTTTAGCTAGACAACCTGAAAGCATAGCCTGTGCTGTGTCTATATGGAAAGATAGTCACTCATCTCCTACTCAATGAAAGTGAAAGAAATTGGAATACAATGATTACTTAATGCACTTTATATATACACTTTATATATACACTTTATATACTTTATGCACAATTTTATAGATGTAATACACAGCACTTGTAAAATAAATATTCACTCTTATTTTTCCATTTCCCCTATAAACAAACAAAAAAATATCCTGTACATATGATACAACCTTTAGTTAAATTGCATATGTCTGTTACATAAATGTGAATATTTCATGGAATTGCACTTATGCGCATGAGTTAAGTGATAGATGATATAAAAACTTGGTTGAATTTTTAAAATATACACTTTTCACTATCCAGTCACCTCCACCACCACCACCACCACCTCCTCTCTCCCCTCGCTCCCTCTTTCCCCTCGCTCCCCTCGCTCCCTCTTTCCCCTCGCTCCCTCTCTCCCCTCGCTCCCTCTCTCCCCTCGCTCCCTCTCTCCCCTCGCTTCCTCTCTCCCCTCGCTCCATCTCTCCCCTCTCTCCCTCTCTCCCCTCTCTCCCCTCTCTCCCCTCTCTCCCCTCTCTCCCCTCTCTCCCCACTCTCCCTCCCTCTCTCCCTCTCTCCCCGCACTCTCTCCATTCTCCCCATTCTCTCTCTCTCTCTCTCTCTCTCCCCCCACTCTCTCTCCCTCTCGCTCTCCCTTCCACCTCTCTCCCATCTCCTTCTGTCTTTCTTTAACCTCACCATCAGAACATCACCCCTCTGCTAAAATTATATTTTTAACTCTCCTCCTCTATATCATCACTACCTTCAACTAACTTTTTTAAACATGTAATAAATATTATGTTCCCCCTACCTCACATCATAAATGCTTCTCTCTTCCTCTTTCTCTCTGTCTTTTTCTTTCTCCCTCTTTTACTTTCTCCCTCTTTCTGTCTCACTCTTTGCCATATCCTTTTTTTCTCTCTCCTTTTTCTTTCTCTTCTCTTTCCCTTCAACTAATCATGTGAAAGTGTTATAATTACATTCCATCTACCTAACATCATGTACGCTTCCCTCTCCCTCTTTTCTTTCTCCCTTTTTTTCTCTAATCATGTGAAAGCATTACCAACAAGCTATATAATGGAATGACAAGCAGAATTATTATAAGATTAATAATATACTGTAATAGATTTAACTGATTACAAAAAAACAGTAAAAGTGACAACTAGGCAAAAGAAAACCATGTACCTAGACAAAATAAATCAATATTTTATATGTTTATTGACATTTCTGATTGTCCATTCAATAACACAACAGAATAATACATAGTTTATCAGTGCCAAGCAGTT
This sequence comes from Octopus bimaculoides, assembly GCF_046866305.1. Lineage (NCBI taxonomy): Eukaryota > Metazoa > Mollusca > Cephalopoda > Octopoda > Octopodidae > Octopus > Octopus bimaculoides. Next base: position 47,315,795 of record NC_142932.1, on the reverse strand, counting down.
TCTTTTTGCTTGGTGGTTGTTTTTAAATTGAACCCCTTATTTTTCAAGGAGAAATAACTTTCTCCTAAATATTCTCTTTGTTTTAAAAGTAAAAATACGATAATCTTTGGAACATTAACTTTGCTTCTTGCAATGACAGCAATTATGTAATATTTTTAATTGTTCTGGTTTCATACTCAATAGAATACCCTCAAAATACCTTAATCATCGTTAAGGTATTTTGAGGGTGTTCTTATTGAAAAAATTCAGGTCATTATGCAACTAATTGTTAATTCTTTGGTAACATATTGAAGAAACAGCTACAACACACACACACATGCATGCACACACGCATGCATGCACGTGCGCATGCAAATGACCTTTTATCATATGACATTCCAAGGCTTGGGTAGAACATGTAACTTCAATTATTCAGAGCTAGTTTTATCAAATCTTTGCATTTACCTTGTGAATCCTAGCCTGTGCCTTTTAAAATGGAATTTTTGTTAAGGTTTGATTATTTCTAGTGTAAATACAGCTTCTTATATCATAAAAGAAGACAGTATTCTTATTTTTCCATATTTGCTGGTATAAATATTTTCAGTAATAGCTATGAGTTTCTTCGTATTCATTGAAAATATTCTCTTTCCTAGACTAATTGACTCTTATGCATGGCAATAAATGGCATTGCAGAATGGTTGTTCTACATTATAACAGTATATTTCAACTTGAATCAGCTCACATTGTTCTGAATGCAAGATTAATGTTTTTTGTTGAATATTTCTTGGCAAATAAATATACCAAATTATTCTATCTGTAATGTTTGCCTCCTTTAAGTTTTGCAAAAAGAGTGTCCATTGCTATCAACTTTTCTATAGAATTCAATAGGAATTCCCAAGATTTATGCATGAACATATGAGAAATAATTATTTTGTTTGAGTTCCAATTGATACTTGATTGAAATCCAACTTTCTCAGCTGTATTTGTTTTAATTTAAACAGAAAATGTGATAAAAGATAACTTGAGCCAGAACATACACACATATACTTGACATGCTTATATAAACTCCTATACACACATAGTTTTCTCTACCACACATACTCATATTAAATATGCACACACACACACACACACACACACACACACATGTATCTACTTATTGGCTCACACAGACTCCCTTTTACTCATCTGCATGTCATACTTCATACATAAACATGTATGTATATGTCTAAACACATACATATACATACTTAAATTTGTTAAAAAGTTAATATTCATAAAAATCTTTGTATTTACATTCTATTGTATTTTATCACTTGCATTTCTTAAGGGATTCTATTGGCAATAATCATTGTCTGATAGTCCACTCTCTCCCCCAACCCATTTTTGGTGTTATATTATTATTAGATGTAGAGCAGATGTTTTTCAGAGTTCTTCACTTATCTACTGCAGCTATATCAAATATACTGCTGTTTTGTACATTTAATAGCCTATATATATATATGAGAATATGTGTGAGTGAATGTATGTGTGTGTGTGTGTGTGTGTGTGTATATATATATATATATATATATATATATATATATATATATATATATATATATATATATATATATATGCACACAAACATATATGTATATACACTGTGTGCTTAGAAAACATTATGAAACTTATTCATCAAGAAATATCCACAACAGATGAATAGGTTTGCTTAGAGATATTTTGAATGTCTTTATGTGTAACACAACCAATTTTTCTTTTTCAGTTGATTTTGGTTTTTTTGTAAAGTGGAAAAATATCATTGTGATATATTAAAAGTTGTATGATTTAATTACTTTTGCTTTTCATAAATGTATTGTTGTTCCTATTTACAAGTACTGAATTAGCTTCATCAAAATTTTCTTTTGCAAATATTTTGTAATAATGGCTAATAATAATATTAATATTAATAATAATAATCCTTTCTACTGTAGGCACAAAGCTTGAAATTTTGGGGGAGTGGGCTAGTCAATTACATTGACCCTAGTGTATAACTGGTACTTATTTCATTGACCCCCTCCATCCCAAAAGGGTGAAAGCCAAAGTTGACCTCAGTGAAATTTGAACTTAGAACATAAGGATGGATGAAATGCCACAAAACATTTTACCCAATTTGCTAAAGATTCTGCTAGCTCACTGCCTTTACCAGTTTGCCACCTTAAAATAATGGTTATAATGCATATCTCTCAAAAAATAATATGAATGGGCTACATTTACCTAGATAGGAAGGAGACAGAGATTTTGTTAAATGTTGTAGACACAATTAGTGCTGTGATATTGAGTCTGAAAAACTATGTTGTGTACAGTGAAGAAAGAATATTATCTGTAGCCAGAAATATTTTTGAAGTTGCTAAAACAGTGAGAGAATTCAAGAACAGAAAGAAGAATGAAAAGACAAATAGCTGGAAATTGAAGGAAATGCTTGACCAATTTATGCAACAAACTGAGGATTTTGAAAGTAAAGAATACTGGTTGTGACTGACAAGTGGAAATCTGAAATAAGAAACTGAATTGCTGATTATAGTTGCTCAGGAATGAATTTGATAGGAATTGATAGAACTTGGGCAGAGAGACACATAGAATGAGTAGAAAAAGAGCTGAAAATATTAAGCATCTCCTGAGTGAGTGCAGGAGCCTAGCACAAAAAGAGCATAAACACAGCATCACTGTATTAGTAAAAGAGTGCATGGAAATGTTAGCCAAGTTTGTAGATTCAAAGTGATATGACCAGTTATTACTAGAACCTTGTGACAAAAAAAAGTCTTAAAAAAACCTAAAAAAACTTGGAGTAGACACTGTACAGAAAGCATGTCTCTTGGTTCAGCATGAATTTTCTAGAAAGTTTCCAATAAGATGTAAAAGCATAAGAGCAGAAAAACTTTTCTACACCAGGCAAATAATGTTTCTCACATAAGACCATGAAATATTCTTCAACAAGAAGCATAAAAATCACACAAAAAGAACAATAATGATGATTTCTTTTATTTACTAGAAGAGAACAAGTCTTTGAAGACAAAACAAAAATGAAAGCATTGCAGTAGGAGCTTGCATTAGGTAAAAAGGTGAAATCAACAAAAAATATGGGTAATGATAAAGTGTTGAAACTGCTTTTTGACAAGTTTTAAACTTAGTTCTCTTGCTACTGTGGTTGTTATGACTACCTCCTACCACTTCTCCATCATAAAATGTCAAATTTGTGGACATTTCTAATAAAATGTCTGTCCACTGATTGCAGTCAATGTGGAAAAGTAGTTGTAATTTCCTTAATTAAGGGAACCTTGAAAGATTTTGTACCCACTTTTTCTGGTGAATGTCTCAAAATTGGTTTCAAAATTTGGCATAAGGCCAGCAGTTTTGGAGAAGGGGTGAAGTCGATTTCATTGGCCCCAGTGTTCAGCTGGTACTTACTTTATTGAATCTCAAAAGATGAGAAAGCAAAATCGACTCTAGCGGAATTTGAAACTCACAACATGAAGACAGACAAAATGCTGCTTAGCATTTATGCACTTCATTGTATCAGGATGTCCCTTACTAGCTCCAATAAAATATCCATTTTTTTTTCGCCTGCTGAATTTGGAGGAGGGGATATGATTTTTGAGCTTTGTAGGCTATCCAAGACTAGTGAGTGAGATGCTGTTAATTTTCTGTTTAAACTACATGTAAGTCAGCACTTGTGGTTACAAAGTGAACTTCTTTACCACACAGTCGTGCTTGTGTTTATTGATAATAATAATGCCCTGATACACTACCAGGTAGTGGCTCTGATGGCTTTTGATCTTAACCGATTAGAAGTGTTATCATGTACATATTTTGGCTTGGTATAAAAGATGCACTCCAACAAATATTCTGCTCAATACCACAGATTTGCTTACAAAGATAATCCTTTCAGAAATTTTGTAGGAGGGGACTATTTTATTACATTGAACCCAGTGCTCAACTGGTATTTATTCTATCAATTTCAAAAGGATGAAAGGCAAACTTGACCTCAGCTGAATTTGAACTTAGAATGTAAAGATAGAGAAAATGCCACTAGGCATTTTACCCTGTCTGCTAATGAGTCTACCAGCTTACCATCGTAATGATATTAATAACTTCTTTTCTACTATAGGTACATGGTGGAATTTGACCACCAAGTTGACTTTGGTGGAATTTGAAGTCAGAATGTAAAGACAGACAAAATGCTGCTAAGCATTTTGTTCAGTATGCTAATGGTTCTGCAAGCTCGCCACCTGAATAATAATAATAATAATAATAATAATAATAATAATAATAAGAGCACTCAGAGAATGCAGGCCTCCACCAATGCAACACCAACGTCCTCTCAACGATTAACTGGAGATGATTTTTAAAATGAGAATATCTGAAATAAAATTGACTGCTCTCATAAATGAGAATACTAAAAATGAACCCGATCGTTCTCAAAAGGAAAAATAATCCAAATATATATATATACTGAGTGAGAGGTGAAGGGAGAGGAGATGAAATACTAATACAGGGAAGGAGAGGTAGTGAGAGTAATAGCCATGACTGAGAGGGAGTGAGAGAAAGTAATGACAATGAGGAAGACGAAACGAAGTGGCAAAGAGAGCATTGTATGAATGAGAAAGGAAGGGGTGATAGATGAATAATGAAGGAGGGAGTGAAAAAGTTGATAAAAGGCGTTTGAAGTGTGAGTATATGTGTGTGTAAAAGAGAGGTATGTTTGTGTGTGTGTGTGTGTGTGTGTGTGTGTGTGTGTGTGTGTGTGTGGTAATCTTCAGTGCTGAAAATGTGTGATTTTATGTGTGTATGTGTGTGCATGTACAAGAGAACTTTGTGAAACTTTATATATACAAGTAAAGAAAATATTAAGAATAATCCAGAATCTTTGTCCGGTACCAGATAGATCCCAAAATCTAATAAGACTGTGCCACTCACAAGGCCAAACATCTCTGAAAGTTTCATCCAAATCCATCCAGTAGTTTTTGAGATATCTTGTCCATGGACAAACAAACAATGACTGAAAAGATAACCAAACATGAAAATCTAGAAATAGAGGTAACCAGAACATGGGGAATGAAACAGAACCATTCACCCTTATTAGTAGGTGTTAGGGAAATGATTAAAACAAATACAAACAAATAAGACAATATTTTTTTGAATGCAGAATTGCCATTAGAACAGCAGAATTGCAATTAGAAAAACGGAAATACTGGGTAAATTACTCTTACAAAGCAAAAAAATTTGTCAACGACCAGCCATGGGACATGAACTCATATCCCTCAAAAACACAAGGTTTACAAGTATACACAATATACTGAAATAGCATTACCAGGCACTGCACACATATTGCATAGAGTGCTTTTGATCCAACACAAAATACAGAATTAAAATAAAGCATGTGTTTATGAACTTGTTCAGAGCATCTATGTTAATAGGTACAAATGAAAATCAAATCTCTGATATATGAGCTGTAGCTTTCTTATTTGTTCTCCATAAGTGGAGGCGCAATGGCCCAGTGGTTAGGGCAGCGGACTCGCGGTCATAGGATCACAGTTTCGATTCCCAGACTGGGCGTTGTGAGTGTTTATTGAGCGAAAACACCTAAAGCACCACGACGCTCCGGCAGGGGATGGTGGCGAACCCTGATGTACTCTTTCACCACAACTTTCTCTTACTTCCTGTTTCTGTTGTACCTGTAATTCAAAGGGTCAACCTTGTCACACTGAATATCCCCGAGAACTACGTTAAGGGTTCACATGTCTGTGGAGTGCTCAGCCACTTGCACGTTAATTTCACGAGCAGGCTGTTCCGTTGATCGGATCAACTGGAACCCTCAACGTCATAAGCGACGGAGTGCCAACAACAACTGTTCTCCATAAATATTCTCCTTTTCTCAAAATTTTAACAAAACATACATGTTGGGTTGTTGATCTCTATAGCAGTATGTGACTTTTGTTCCCTGTCCCATACCACAGTATGGGAGTTACTGGAGTTAGGAAGCAATCTTCTAACCACACAATCTTACCTTCACCTGTGAGTCTTAATATTATGCTTCTTAAATCCAAAATTTGATGAAATAAGGATGAAACATGTATTGAGGTGAATTCCATTTACTACAACCTCTCTCTTGCAAATCTGAGACCTTGCACCTCTATATGAAAATCAGTTGTGAGTGAAGCTAACTATAATGATAGAATGCTTGCTTAGTATGAAAAGGGAGCCAGGATGAAGGCCCCATTTCTCAGCTAATAGGGAAACTTCTTTAAATCACTCAGCTTGCTAGAAATAGTGAGTACATCTCCTTCAAAGTATACTTCACTGTCTTAAAAAATAAAGACATTAGTTAATATAATTTACAGCCCCTAACAAAAAGAGAAGATATCAATTGCTGAAATGCCTTTGATCGTAGGTCTACTCTGTCAACACTGATGTGGGCTAAGCAGCAACAACATGAGAAATATGTTAACCCTTTAGCATTCAAATTACTCTGTCCAATGTAATACCTATTCATCCACATTGTTTTGAATTAATTAGACATTATCTTGAAGCTTTGAGAATCTGAATGTTTATTCTTAGAGTGACATTGTAGGGTAGGCATGAGAGGCCAAATTTAGTCAGGTTGAACATAAAAACAGGTAGTATATTGGGCTGGATATTGCTTGTTTAAATGCCAAATGGTTAAACTACACTCCCAATGATTATAACAATGAGCTGTAAATATCCTAACAAAGTGGACTGGCTCATATGTAACTAAATGTCTTGGTTATAGATACAGCACCAGGCTGTATCTAACATTATATCAATTGGTGACTGTTCAACTTGTATTAAACATCTACTTTTCTAGGCCATTTGCAGCTCCCAGTTTTTTCCACTGCAATTCCTATGTAGGAGATATAGAGAACACCAATATTTAACTCATTGGCTCTTTAATAGTTTTGTTCTTTAATCATTTAGTCATTGATTAACTCTTTAGCAACGTCTAATGTGTCTTCAAGCCACCTTTCTCATAACAAAATTATACCAAACACTGTGTACTAGTTAACTGTACTTCACTGGCTTTCGTAATAATTGCTTCTTGTCTTACTTCCTCTTCTGTATTAAACAAATTTCTCAAGTTTAGCGTCAACAGGTCTCTGCGTCTTTTTGATTTGAAAATTTTGACTTTACAGATTTAAGGTCATTTCATCCTATTGTATGCAGAAGCCATTATGCCTGTTTTCACTGCATAGGAAAATGAAGTGATAACTGAAATAGAATAATTACTCCTATTGAAGAAATTGAATTAATGTACTGAATTGTTGACTATCTTATTCAGGCATTAAAATAATTGATTCAATATGTTTTTTAAAACCTTATTCCATAAAAAAAAGGCAAACATTATAAATTTCGATAACATATTTGAAAAAATATAAAAAAAACAACAAGAAATATATAAATGAAACTGAAAAATCGAAAGCAAAAAGTTTGGTAGGGAAAGGCAGGCAAAAAAAAAAAAAAAAAAAAGGAAGAGGAAAAGACGGTAAGAAATATCTTTTTCTATTAAAGATAAGAGTAAAATTGATTTCTGAATAATTTAGCATTCTGCCCCATCCACCTACACTTTTCCACATTTTCCTCCTTTTTTTTTTATATATTTTTTCATATTCCATCTACAATAAACATTGTAGAATGATGATAAAAATAGTATCCTATCTGGTGAATTTCCTTTTATTTTTAACATTGCACTTTCTATTCTACTTGTAAGATTCTGCAAATACTAGCAGTTTAAATATTAGCATTTATCTAATAGTGTTTCTAATAGTTTATATACTTGCAATTGTAGTTCCATTTGGAAGCAACCAAACATAATTATTTTGAAGTATTTCTTGGCATTAATCACTTATTGGTTACAAGTAACAGTGAAGAATGTATTACTTCTTTTGATCCATTCCTGTTATTCATTCCTGCTCTTGTAAACAAGTTTGTCTTCTTGAGGATTTTGTTATAAGTATATTAATTCGAATGATCATTATAATAACAATCATTTCTGATATAAGCACGAGGCCAAAAATTTGGGACATTGGGTTTAGTTGACAGAAAGATAGATGCAAATAGGCCAGACATCATATTGAAAGACTTCAGACAAAAATCATGCCTCCTCATTGATATGACTGCCCCAATCGATATAAATGTATCTGTCAAGACCTACCAAAAACTGAGCAAGTATAAAGATCTTGAAATAGAAATTAGCAAAATGTGGAACCTGAAGACTAAAACAATACCTGTTGTCATAGGTGCCCTGGGAATGATAGCAAAAGGGGCTGATTGCTACCTAGCTCAGATACCAGGAAACTGCAAAATGGCAGAAATTCAAAAGATAGTACCCATGGGAAATACCCATATCCTATGTAAAATATTGTCTATGTAATCTCAAATTTTAAAACAAACACATAATTTTCTTATGGTTTCGTAAATATTCTCTAGAACAACATGTACAAAGCCAAATATATGGCACCGTAGGCATAACACCAACATGAACTTCTAACTTGTCTTTTGAGGACTATGGGTGAGACTTGGAGCCAACTTGTACAAATGTAAAGCAAAAGTCAAACATATAATAATAATAATAATAATAATAATAATAATAATAAGTGTAAAAGATGGGCTACAGCAAATATTCTGCTCAATACCACAGATTTGCTTGTCAGTTGTTTGATCTTAACCAGTTGAACATGTCCTTTGGTGGCTGATGATATGTGCATCTCTGATCATGAGCAGAAGTAGTGAGGGAGCATCACAGCCATGTGTTAAGAGGAATTCTTTGGAGTTTGTATAATTCACCTCTGGGTGTTTCATATAACATCCTTAAACAACCCTTATTCATGGACCTTTTGAGTAGGATGGGCTACTCAACCTGAAGAAAATTCTAAATGGGCTCAACCTGCAAAGCCATCCACTGTTTATCTTGATATGAGATCACCATGTTGCGCACATATGGTTGTGATGCATTGTACTTGGTGTACCCTTATCAGACGGGTAGTCATGATGGGTATACTGGGCTTCGGATATTTTACCCCAGTGTCATTTTGATGGCATGCACTGCCCTCTCACTCAAAGATAATAATAATAATAATAATAATAATAATAGTAATGAATTTAGGCATATGCCATCAATTTTGAAGGAAAGTGATTAGTTGATACTGTTGATCCTTGTGCTTGAATAGTCCTCTATTTCATCTGTTTGGTTACCAGAAAACATGAATATAGTTGAAGAAGATTTTCTTATGTAACAGTGAAACACTGTTAAGAAATGTAGTGTCTCTTAAGTATTAGGATGAAGAGACTCGAGAAACTTACTTAAAAGATAATTGCCTCTGTTATTAGAGTTTCTGTCCCTCTCTTCTGTCTTTTCATCTTTCTGTCTTGTGCTCCTTCTCTCTCTTTGTCTCTCTCTCTCTCACACACACATACATATAGGTGGCAATTTGGCAGAGTCGTTATAGCATTTGATAGAATGCTTTGCAGAATTCATACCTACTCTCTGCACCATAAGTTCAAATCCCACCACTGTAACTTTACCTTCTGTTCTTTTAGATTCAATAAACGAACTGTCAATTTAATATTAGTGTTGATTGTTGTTGTTGTTGTTGTTGTTGTTGTTGTTGTTGTTGTTGTTGTTGTTGTTGTTGTTGTTGTTGTTCTTCTTCTTCTTCTTCTTCTTCTTCTTCTTCTCTCTCTCCCTCCCTCCCTCCCTCTCCCCCCCTCTCTGGTAGAAATCAGTTGTGTTTGGACCCAGAGAGGGATAGACCCAACCAACTTTGAAATATGAAAGACATACCTTGTGTGACAAAGAAAATCCTAGAATTCCATTAGAAATTGCAGACCTGAGGAAGGAAGGGATATATACACATGCACACATATATACACACACAGCCGTGATTCCTTTCTCTCACAAGATATACTCCCAAACACTCACACTCTCTTAGTTTTTGTTACTTTGAAATTTTACCCTCATATTCTCACTTTCTTTCTTCTGTTCTCTCTTTCACCTCTCTTTCTTTCTCTCTCTCTCGCCTCTCTTTCACCTCTCTTTCTTTCTCTCTCTCTCGCCTCTCTTTCTTTCTCTCTCTCTCTCGCCTCTCTTTCTTTCTCTCTCTCTCGCCTCTCTTTCTTTCTCTCTCTCTCGCCTCTCTTTCTTTCTCTCTCTCTCTCACACACATACATTCTCTCCTTTTTCTTTTGCTTTTTGTAACTCATTTCTTCTAAGTTAAAAGAATGCATATGTTTACATACACATTCCTTGTATTTTGCTTTCACACTCACTCACATACATATATACATGAACATTTGCATATACACACTTATATAGAGATGCATACGCTTTTTATTTTTCTGTTTCTCCCACTTAACCCCATAACTCCCAGTTCTCTTCACTCTTTTCCTCTCTCTCGCTTTCTCTCTCTCACTTTCTCATGTGTGTGTGTGTGTGTGTGTGTGTGTGTGTGTATGTGTGTGTGTATTTTGATGAGCTCTATAAAACTATATGTATTTTTATGACCTACTAATAGTTTCATATAACTGGTCTGTTGCCATAGTAACGAGGCTAAAGCATGCAGAGTGAAGCCACTTGACACAGATTGACCTTGAACACCACTGTACATGCACACTAAGGTTTAACATTCTAGTTCACTTCTGCTGTTTACAGCAGTGCTTGGAAGGAAGGTGTGTAGCGTGTGATCGTCAGATTGATCATGGCAGAAAAAGTTGCCATGGTAATACCTGCTCAGAGGCCTATGCAAAGTTTCAGAAAGTGTATGGAGCCACTCACAAGTGTATGAGTGGTTCAGACGTTTCCAAGATGGCCAAAAAAAAATGTTGATATTGACAAATGTTCTGGGAGACCCACAACCAACAGAACTAAGAAAAACATCACAGATGTGCATGCAGCTGTGAAGAAAAAAATCATTGAATCACAATTCGTGAGTTATCAGAGGATGTGCAGATTAGTTACAGTTCAGTTCAGTTCAGGCCATTATCACTGAAGATTTGGGTATGAGATGCATGTCTGCCAAGTTTGTACCAAAACTGCTTTCAACTGACCAAAAAGAGACGTGGGTCTCAGCTGCACAATCAAAAAGATCAAGATCTCCTTGACTGTGTTGAAAATGATAAAAACTTTTTGAAAACTTTGCGTAGGCCTTTGAGCAGGTATCGCCAAACGTTTGGCAAAATTTGATGCAGATTCTCTGCTCAGTTTCCTCTCACATTGTCAATGTAATGATCACATGCTACACACCTCCCTTCCAAGCACTGCTGTAGACAGCAGGAGTTAGCTAGAACATTAAAACTTAGCGCACATGCATAGCAGAGTTCAAGGTCAATCTGTACCAAGTGACTTCACTCTGTGTGCTTTAGCTTTGTTACTATGGCAACAATCCGGAAACTTATTGATCAGACTACGTAACATCAGAAAAAACTGCGATTTTAACCTATACCACCAAAAATTATTTTGTGTCTGACTATTG
>NC_142932.1:47289291-47299291 GCF_046866305.1 Octopus bimaculoides | reverse complement strand
ACATGAAACCACGACGTAAATTCTAAGTAGCTTTACTTGTACTTTTTAGAACACTATACTTAGCAGAAGTTTATGTTTATTACTGCAATAGTAACATCACCTTTTCCAATGCTTTCAGCCCTTCTCTCTCTCTCTCTCTTTAATGCAAAACTTGGCTTTCATAAATCCATATGAAATACCTCGATGACATCATAGGTGACATTTCAACTCAGATTGTAGAGAGATTAAACTAAATTCTGTAACAGCATTTAGTTCAGCATTCTACTAAATAATTTCATACAGATGCAAGACAACAAATTTTAGTGAAATGTACTGTCAGATAAATCAATCCCAGTACTTGATTGGTGCACAATGATTCCCATGAGGACACAGAACATCACATGTCATGAGCACAGGATCAAAGGGCAGATTTATGGATGTATTCCACCCAATCTTTACAATCATTGCTCAATGTCAATTAGATTTTGCTGGTCATAGCTTTGTGTTGAATTCAAGGCTCTATCAGATGTTACATTTTGGAGACATTTGCATGCAAAATATGGCAAAGCATTATATCTGGCACTCTCTTATGCTACTCCATAACCCACATGAAAGTTACGATAAAGTGTTTTCCACTAACTTCTATAAATTTTAAATCAATCACACACCTGAATAAATTCTTACACCATGTCTCTCTACCTTTATTTGATTTTTAAGACTTTCTCATGTAGATTCCTAAGTGTTTATCTGAGTGTATACACAAATGAGGGAGTTTCTATGTAGCTGCCTGACTTAAACCAACACACACATCCATACATTAATGTATGTATGTGTCTGTATCTGTCTTTAAGTGAATGTATATGTGTATATAAATGAATGAATGTGTGTGTATATACATAAACACACATACACACACATATATATGTGTGTATGTTTATATATATGTATGCGTACATATGTATATATATCTATTCTTTTATTCTTTTACTTATTTCAGTCATTTGACTGCAGCCATGCTGGAGCACTGCCTTGAAGGGTTTTAGTCAAACAAATCAACCTCGAGACTTATTTCTTAAGTCTAGTACTTATTCCATCAATCTCTTTTGTCGAACTGCTAAGTTATGGGGATGTAAACACACCAATACCAGTTGTCAAGTGGTGATAGGGGGACAAGCACAGACCTAAAGACACCCACACATAGATATATACATACACACACGTGCGCATGCACACACACACATACATCCCCCCACACATATGATGGGCTTCTTTCAGTTTCTGTCTACCAAATCCACTCACAAGGCTAGAATAGAAGGCACTTATCCAAGATGCTATGCAGTGGGACTGAACCTGGAACCATGTAGTTGAGAAGCAAGCTTCTTATAACACAGCCATGTCTGCACCTATGTACATAATATATTTATATAATTATATATATATAATATATATTTATTTATATATACATACAAACACACATATATATGCACATACACATGCATGTATAGATATATACATACATACATTTCACATATGCTTACATTCATGTGTTTGTACATGCATACATACATACATTCCAGCATTTATAACATTTCTTAATTTTTGAATATATGCCTGGAGGCTATCTTAAAAATACAGACATCTCTTTATATTTGTTTGCTTTAAAAACTAGAAATTTCTTGAAATTTCAAAATGTTATGAAATGTAACTCTTCATTAAACAGTCATTGGACATTTTATTAATCCCTTTGATATCAACCTGCCTGATATGAAATTGCCAATGTAAACGTGTGCAAATGTAATTTAAAACTTTCCACCACAATTTTATACAAAAACTTTTTTGTTACACTCCCAACACTGGCTTAATAATGGAAAGTTTGTTAATTTGCTTGATCACCCCAAATTCCTGATTATTTTTAAAATTTAAGTAACAAATAGATTAACCAATGTCTTTTGATTAAACAATTCCATTTTACAATAATATTTTCTTGTTATTATAATTGCAGTTGCATGGTTGTAGATGAATTTTGATGTTGCCTTTTCCCATCATTTGAAATATTAAAATACACACATACATACATACATACATACATACATACATACATAACACACTCAAATATATGCACATACATACACATGCACATACATGCAGTCATCCATACTTTACCTATCTATCTATCTATCTATCTATCTATCTATCTATCCATCACCTATCTCTGCATTATATATATATATATATATAATGTATGTATGTATATATTCAAAATGCATGTGAATTATTGAGAATGTGTTCGTGTATATCTTGGAGCAAGGTTAATTAAGTAATTCTTATTCTTGATATATTTTTAGTTTAAAGCAGGTTTACTTTTTCCTCACTCTCATACAGACACATGCACACCTTTTAAAAGTCATTAACTGTATATAACACTTTGTTAGAGAAATGCCAATAAGCATCAGTTTATGCTTCTGAAAACAAGCAGTTAATTCATGACCTTTCTTTTGTACACACTTGTTTATCTAGCTTAACTTATTTCTTATTTGCCAAAGATGCTGTAAGATATTTACTGCAGTTTTGTAAGACATTTTAATGACAGAAGTAAGTTTATGTTGCCATAGTTGAATATTTCCTCGATTCTAATCAAATTGTTTCATGATATATTTATGCAGTACACAGATGTACAAATTAAAATGACTTTTATCAGTTGTGTGTGTGTGTGTATACATGTATATATGTATGTAAGTATGTATATATATATATATATATATATATATATATATATATATACACACACACACACACACACACACACACACACACACACACACACACACACACACACACACACACACACACACACACACACATGTGTGTGTGAGTGTGTGTATGCATTGTACTTGTTTATTTTTATAACTTGTTTTTTTTTTTGCTTATATCAAGCCATGATAGCTTTTTTTAGAGTGTAGCATTGTTGAAATAGCTTAGTAGTTGTGATATTTGACCATATGCCAATGGAACATGAGTTCATAACAATTGATAGCATATCATCAGGCTTTTGAACAAAATATTTTATTCTATATAGTCTTCAGTTCACCTCACAATCAGGAAAAAATGCTGCATTTTCTGGTATACAAGTCATTGTAGTATATAATGTTATACATGTAGTGTTAAATTCAAACGTCACTATCTTTCCAAATCCTACTGTGGTCTTCCAAAGTTGTTTTGAAATAAAAGTTGACCTACCTCTTTTGGCTGTTAATTTTGGTTTGAAAAATTTGACTTATATGCTGAAAAATACAGAATCTAGATTTTAGCTCCGACAATGATCCTGTTTTGAGATGTGGCATGCAGCAGTATACTCTATATTAAATACATCATGCATAAGGTATCTATCACTTCCTTGGCTTGAGATTATCCAAGCATATGACCAGTGATATTTTTTTTACTTCAAAGGAATATAAAACAAAAGCAGATCTGTTGTGATTTGAACTCAGAATGATTAAATGCTGTGCAGCATTCAATCTGGTTTTCTATCATCTACAAGAACATATTAGTCTTTTCCTTTTTGTTCAATAGACACACTCAATGCTTGCAGGGTTTGGGTAATAGTGAAGACACTACTTAGTTGATCAACTCTGAAAGGATCAATGGGTTTTGTCAACTTGTAATGCATTTTCTGTTTCTTTGTTACTTGGTACTCTTGAATGTTGTTGTCATTGTTGCCATTGCCATCGTCATCATCATTATCATTATTACAAGTTCATAACCTGCATAGTGCTTCAACGACTGCTTTGGCATGATTTCCACAGTTGGATGCCTGTCCTAATGTCAAGCGTTTTACAGTATGTACTGGGTGGGTTTTTTTCATGGCACTATCACTAATGCTGTCACCATGTAGCTTGCAAGATTAAAATCCCCTTCTACTGAGTGGGGCTAGAGTAGAGAGGGAGGTGACTTGATGTTATGAGATGAGGGAGAAGTGAGAGAGAAAACTCCAGAACAGAACAAGGTTTTCTTTGCTGTAGAGGAGCTATACAGCTACACACATTATAGAAGGGAAGGTGGGAGTAAGTTCTTAAGGTGTTGGAAAGAGTTAAAAAAACTACTGGTGATGAAGTGTCAAGGAGCCCTCAAAATATGGGATGCATATGTCTTCATGGGTTTCTTCTGCATGTTCTATCTACAATTAGTCTTTAGCACTCCTTTAAACTGCTGTCTCATCCATCTCAGGTCCAGCCTGCACAGTCTTCTTTCTTGCACACGACATCTAGTTCCTCTTATGCCTAGTTTTTCTATCAATGTGTTTGTACTTTGTCATTCATGCACCCTTACATTGCATATCCATTGAAGTATGCTGGTTTCATTTCTTTCTAGTCGTCTCAAATCCATTGCATCCAAGGCCTTTGTCTCACTACAACCATTGAAGTTTAAAGTTGTAACATATGCATCATATAATATTCCCTTCAATTTGAAGGAAAAGAACATTGTTGCCAGCAGTGGTATAAGCCCCCTGAACCTTTTCTAACCTATTGCTACCCTTGCTACTATACTTTGTGAACAACCAGCTCCCTAACTAATTACAATTCCTAAGTAACAAAAGCAATTAACTACTTCAAGTGAGTTGTCTGGGCATCGAAGAGAATCTATTTCTGGTGTGCTCACAGTATCTACTGCACTAGTGCATCTGTTACATATAAAACCTGTCAATCATTGTTGAACTAGTCTGCAGAAGAGTCTCACACAAGTTGTCCTATTCTGTTAATCTTGCTTGTGGGGTATATGTAGAGAAAAATGTCATTGTTGAGTTCCCCATAACTAGTCTCAACTTAATTATCCTTCTCACATTCTAACTGTTTCAGTTACTTTACCTGTCCATTTCTCAGCTAAAAGAATGCCTACCTCACCTCTGCTATCACTATTACTCACCTAGAAGGATTTGATTTTCTTTTGTGTAAGGAAATTGGTTGAGGGAACCTTTCCGTCTTACCTCTTGCACACAACACTCATCCACTCCTCTCTGTCCCAGCATCTCCACAATCTCACCAGACCTGTCTTTCCTTGTGCCAATGTTTATAGTTGCAGCCCTTAAGTATTGGAACTAACAAAAAAAATTTATCTTTGATGGCAAATCTGTTTTCGTGTTGGTTCATTACAATCTGAGGATGCTTGTACCTGTAAGAAATAACAAAAGTTGGGTCACGTTTTACTGTCAGTTGGTAGATTTACACACATGGATACTTTTTTCAATTTAATTTCTCATCATTCATTCATTCTCCAAAACTTGCTGCATATGCTAGCACAGGCACCATTTAAATATTATCAGCAAATAAAAAAGTAAATATTCCTTATTTTATATATCTATATATACATCTATTTCCATGTAGACATGTGTGTATATATATATGTATGCATATATGTATATATATATATATATGTGTATATATGTCTATATATGTATGTGTATATATGTATATATGTGTGTGTATATATGTATATATGTGTGTGTATATATGTATATATATGTGTATATATGTGTGTGTATATATGTATATATATGTGTATATATGTGTGTGTATATATGTGTGTATGTATATGTATATATATATATATGTATGTATACATATGTATGTATACATATGTATGTATATGAGTGTATATACATGTATATACATGCATACATATATTTATATACATATCAGCACACACACACACACACAAACACACCCACACATACACATACACACGCGTGCACACACACACACACACACACACACACACACACACACACACACATACCAGCACAGGTGTCACAGTGTAGTTTCAATGTATATTCCTTTTGCCATACTCAAAATCAGTGTGTGGCATGCTAATTGTATATATAAAACAACTTCATATAGCTATATGTACTATTTGTTGCCCACCAGATGCTCCAAATCACAGAGGCAGATATGAAGACTGCCTTGCAAAAATAGAAGTCTTAACCAAATTAGTACAACATATCAATGTACTTTTCATGAGAGATTTCAGCCTGCCCAATGAGCCTTTTCCTCTTATTGATGACATGGCATAAACAAATGCAAGTGAAATTCCTGCTCAACCTCACTAACACATTATACATAGAGCAAATAGTACTCCAAACAACTAGGGAAAACAACACATGATCTCTGCTTCACAAACAATATGAATCTCAACCCTAATGTGAAAGTGACAGCAATGCTAGCTTCAGATCACAATATGACAGAGCTGACCATGTATAGATTAAAGGAATCCACAGACACACATTTTATGAGAAGCACCCAAAATTTATCCAATCTGAACTTCCATAAAGCAGGCTTGAAATTGATTGAGAAGGAGATCTTCAAATAAGATTAGCCTCAATGTCTCTCTACACCTGATATCGACATGAAACTTAAAGAATTCATGTCCATAATGCATGCTCTATGTTTTGTCCTGGAGAGAAATGCCATTCTCGGGGAGAGTTCTTGAGATGGCATACAAAAATTGCAAACAACCTAAATGGAGTACTCACTGGCCATGAAAACTCTTGCCTGAAAACAATACTGTTGGAGATTGAGAAAAATCTGAAACATTCACATATAAAAGGGAGATAGACAAAGAAGCCTGGGTTATAGAAAATATAAAAATCAAACCTTAAGATCTTCTTTAAGTTTGCCAAAAAAAACTGCTTCAGGGTAGGGTCATTCATACAAAAAGATGGCTCCCTCACAGGAAACCCAACAAGGCTAAGTGAAACAGTATGAGCAATTCAAAAATGTTCTCACCCCACTCTTATGGCATATTCAAGTTACCAAACCTATAGAGTTCTTAACCATTACAGATATAAAACGTGAGGCAGTAGCAATTCTGTAAATGAGCCCTAGAAGAACCATTGCAGTCTCTCTTGTAGAGTTTCCTTGAGGCAAGTTGAAGGAAGGAATAATATGGCAAATTCATGAAGGAGGTAGCAGAGCAGATGTTAAAAACTATAGGCCTACCCTCACATATCAGCAAAGTCATGGAATGGATAGTCTGTAGGAGACTAGTCACTTTCCTTGAGAAAAATGACTTGTTGACTGACACCCAGCATCGTTGCCAGCCAAGGAGAAGCTGCCTAACAACACTATGACTGAATGTTGAAATCACTCAAATATGGATATGATATACCTTGACTTTGTAAAGGCCTTCAATAAAGTCAATCATGTAATGGTATGTCACAGGCTGTGTGAGCTTGGCATAGTTGGAAAACTTGGAGAGTGGCTACATGACTAATTAAAAGATAGAAGCTAGGCAGTGGTGACCAACTTCCAAGGAAGCACAAAGAATTAGAGGTGTCCCACAGGGCACTGTCTTGGGGCCACTACTGTTCATATATATATATATATATATATATATATAAAATTAAAACATAGGGTAAAAATATCAGATATTAATTAATATCAATTTATTACCAGGAAGCTAGCACATTGAAAGAATCAGAGAGATTCAGAAAAAATATCTGAGATCTTAGGGGATTAAAGTATATGTTTATATATAATGATGACCACTAAAGTGGACATTTAATGTGCTAGAAGAAGATCACATTTTGTATCTACTAAGACCTAATAGTTCTCAAAAGAAATTCAGCGAAATACCAAACCATATGCGGGTAAGTCAGTGAAAATTACATAAATAAAATAAAATTAAAACATTGTTATTCGTGTACTAGTTTCGGAATTAATATTCTCTTACTGAAAATATCTGTCCCTCTTCAGCACGAACTGCAAGGAAATTATAATTTTCACTGTCTTTCCCGCATACGGTTTGGTATTTCATTGACGATTTGACTGAGGACTGGTGAAACCGGATGGCTACACCAGGCTCCAATCTGATTTGGCAGAGTTTCTACAGCTGGATGCCCTTCCTAACGCCAACCACTCTGAGAGTGTAGTGGATGCTTTTACGTGCCACCTGCATGAAGGCCAGTCAGGCGGTACTGGCAACGGCCACGCTCAAATGGTGTATTTTATGTGCTACCTGCACAAGAGCCAGTCCAGGGGCACTGGCAACGATCTCGCTTGAAAGTTTGTAAATATTTATGAATGAAGAATTTTGCCTAGGCAGTGAAGTTTACTTTCAAGATCTTTTACCACTTCAGGTGGTAAAAAGTGTGTGTGTGAAAGAAAGAGAGAGAGAGAGAGAGAGAGAGAGAGAGAGTGTGTAGATGTTGCTGGAAAAAAAGTCTGTGTGTATGCCATTAATGTAATTCTGTATAATTTTGGACTTTGTATGGTTACATATAGAAATATAAACAAACTAACACACACACACACACACACAAATATACTCATTTGTTTTGAAGTTTATGTTCCATTCTATTAAATATACTCATCCACCTGCTCTGGAGAATGAATCAGACATAACGTGATGGGTAACCAGGGAGAGACAAAAGCGAAGAACAGCCAGTCTCACTCAGGAAGAACCAGATGTGAGAAGATTAAACAATACATTAAGCTTATTATTTACTGTATAATTTTCTTGCCATCATTCTTGATGGCACAGGTACACTAGTACATATATATATATATATATATATATATATATATATATATATATATATATATATATATATATATATATATATACATATATAACAAAACTGTCTGATGAACGGGAACGTGAAACTCCGAGTAACAGTCTTTTGTTATATTTCTGCTGCTTCTAAATAATATATATATATATATATATATGATAGATTGCTGACCACTACATTAATTTTTTTTCTCCTTGTTTTTCTCCTTATTTCTTTCTGTGTTCCTTTCAGTTGAAGAGTGTAGCTCGAAACGTTAAAGACTTTCTCTATTCCCAAGCGTTAAACTAATACATCCTTTTGTTGTTTACACCACCTGTCCTCGTCTGTTGTTGTTTTTTTCGTAAATTCTCCCATATATATATATATATATATATATATCTATATACACATGCACACATACGGATATGTACGCTCACTTGCATACATACTCATATACAAATATATGTACATACATACACTGCATACATACACATACACAGATGCTCATGTGTGCATATGCACACTTACACACACACATATATATATTTACTTATGTAGGTACATACATTCATGCGTAGTAAACATGTGGACAGGCACGTATACGTATATATAGAGAAATACAATCTGACACACACATACATGGATAGGGGAAGAAGAGAGGGAGAGAGTTCACCTAATTATTATCCTTTCACTGTGCTGAATCTTGAAAATACATATTTGGCGCAGTGGGAACATCTCAGTATTTTCTCAGCATGTTTACCAAGTTTTCTTTACTTAACAGGATACACAAGGCTTTCTCAAGGCACAGGTCACATATGTCAGATAATGTGTTATATGGGTGGGCATTTTTTTTATTATTGACCATTCTATTTTGTATTTTAGTTTTCCTTCATTTAATTTCCATATTAGGTCCTCTAGTGATATTGTGTGTTGCCAGCTTATCTTTCAGAATGAGGAGATATGGTTGTGATAATGGATCTTAAATTAGTTTCCAGAGGTTTCCTATGTATACGTATTTATGTCATGGTGTGGTTAGTGTTCATTTGTATATGATGTTTTTTTTTTGCATGCATTGGTTCCTGAGCAGACATGCATATTTCTTGCGACAGCTGCAATTATTTGCACTATTATTATTTTTGTAGTTATTTGGTGCCTTTTTGGTTTTGTTTTTGTGATGTTTCAGTTGATTAGCAGTGTCTGAAGTGTTTTGATGTTATAGCATGTTTTGTTGATTCTTTTTTGAGTTTTTGTTTGAATCCTATTATAACTGTCAGGGTTGCTATCTATGTTTTTGTGATCCCTATTGTGTTTATTTTTGTTATTGTTCCTATACCCTGTGTTGTTTTGATGTTTGTTCCTTGTCTGTGGTCACTGTTTACATGTATATTTTTTTTATTGCTGTATATGTGTATGTAGTACTCCATGTTGTTGGATGTGGCATACAATACTTTCACTGTGTGCTTGTTGAGGGTATGATGG
>NC_142932.1:47279291-47284291 GCF_046866305.1 Octopus bimaculoides | reverse complement strand
TACATAGAGACATAGCAGACTCTTGGCAAATTGAATATAAAACAAAGGCTGAATGTCTGTCTGTTCGAGCCATTTTTCTTCAGGCATGGGGTTTCTGGCTGAAGTCAATTGTCTGAAGATTAACTTTCCCTCAACACTCTATATTAAAATGAAGTCTTCAATAATGACTCTAATTCATTAAAGGTCAGGAAAAGTTTTCTATTTCATTGAATTGTTTGTCTAATTTTCAATGTTCTGCCAAAGAATTTGTAAAAGATGAACAACAAAATGTCTTTAATGTTAACAACATTATGGACTTTCATATTTTGGGTCAAGCATTTTAAATAGATTTAGTGGGGAGATATCTTAGATATTGGACTACAGTAATGCCTTGATATATGAGTTAATTTGTTCCTAGAGACTGCTTGTAAAGCAAAAACTCGTAAAGCAGAGCAATCATTTCCCATAGTAGCAATGTTGTAAATCATAATTTGTTCCCAGATAAATATTTTATCTATAAAATTTATAATACTCGTAAATAAATGGCAAGAAAACAACAGTAGAATGTAAAGAATGTTTTATGTAAAGTATAAAGAATGTCAAGATCATTTATAATAAAAAATATTATTATTGTAATCGTTTTTTGAATCATTTTCACTTGCACTAATCATGCACACCATCACTTGTAGACGCGATCGCTGATTCACAAGCACTCGTAAATGGACTTGTAGATTTCTTTTCAAAAAACAAGTCTAGAGTTGTTTGCTTAGAAGAAGCTTTTTTTTTTGCTCTCTATGAATTTTTTGGTAACACACAGCAGTATTTGTTACAGTCGTAGAAACTTTTGCCCTTTGTTCAAAATTTGGATCTTGTGCTTTAACCGTTTTGTATTAGTTATGATATAAAACTTGTAAACCCAGGATCTCGTAAAGTGACATGTTGGACTACTTGCTCATTGAGCGTGCATTTAAATCTAATGGAAATGCATTATTTGTTTCTAGGCATAATAATCCAATTTATATTACATTAGTTCCTCTATATTGTTGGAAGTAGGTATCAGATTATTCTGTAAAATGATGCCTGTGTTTTGGTTATGGAAAAGCCCATTCTTCATCTACTTCTCATCAAAAGGGAGCTAACTAATGACTCTTAAATTTGGGGAACCATAAGCATTTACAGACTTCCACACACCGACACACACACACACACACACACACACACACACACACACACCGACACACACACACCAACACACACACACCACACACCCACACACCCACACACACACACAAACACACACAGAGACCAATATATACACATTGATAATAATAATGAGATTAGTCAGAAGAAATGAGAAATAATTATTTATATAGAGAAACAGAAAAATCTTCAGATTTTCTACGGAAATGAAAAGGAATGAAATGAAGTGAGCTATAATAAAATAATATACTTACATAATTACATTTAAGATATATTCTTATATAACAACATAAATGGGTTATTTTTGCCACTTCATTTCTTTCCGTTTCATTTCATTTCCTTGGAAAACTTGCAGGCTTTTCATGTTCCTATATAAATAAAATAAAATAAACAATACCTTCGTTTTTCTTCTGACTTTACTTTTTTACTGTAAATAATATACTATTCTGTAAACTACCTAGAACTTTTTATTTCTATGTATGCGTGTATGCTTGCATGTATGTATGTATGTATGTGTGTATGTGTGTGTTTATTTAATATGGCTCTCTTGAGTGTGAAACATCAAGTAATGGAAAGGTAGCCAACTGTAATGCACACATAGAAGCATATAGCTGTGTGTGTGTGTGTGTGCGTGTGCATGTGTGTGCATGTATGTGCAGGGATTTGGCAAAAGAGATCGATAAAATAAGTACCAAGCTTAAAAAAAAGTACTGGGGTTGATTCATTCAACTAAAAATCTTTCAAGGTGGTGCCCCAGGAAGGGGCACTGCCTAGAAACAATTAAACTATAAAACAAGTGAAAGCTATAGATATATAAATTACATGGCACTACACAGGTACTTTTATGTGGAACTACATGGGCACTGTTATGTGGTGCTGCATGGGTGCTTTTATGTGGCACTGCCACAAGTGCTTTACATTGCCAGCAGGATTGGTCTTAACACCGCTGCTATGGGATACGGGTCTTCATGAGACACGAGGTGTCTCGGTCTTTTGTCGTCTTACCTGAAAGGTTCAGCTTCCTGATTGTATGTGTGTGTATATATATATATATATATATGTGTGTGTGTGTTTGTGTGTGTGTTGTCAAGCAATATATTATTGATCATGACATAAATTGCTTGATATAAAAATATACCCACACAATTATTTTTATTGAGTATCCTTTTATATGACTTACAGAAAACTAACTGATAATATATATATATATATATATATATAGATATATATATATATATATATATACATATTTTGTTGTATTTGGGGATGGCCGAAATACGATTAATGTAATATAAAGCTGAAGCAAATTAACACCAAATATATAGTGCGTGTGTTTTTATTGGCTAAACTGGCAACATGACCATCCCCAAATACAACAAGACAGCGTCACTAGTGTTGATGCCATGGTAAAACACATTCAGTGAAGTGGTTGACAAATATACTGTGACAACCTATTTTTGAGAGTAACTTTTTGTCTTGTTTTTTTTTGTACTAGTGTAATGAGAAAATTTGAAGATGTGACAATCTTTCTTGTTGGTGACATGAAGATATGCACCTAGTACATTATATAAAGTGATTTGTGATAGAAAGCCAAAATTGAAAAGTGCAAGTGAGATGGGATGATCTAACCTACTTAGAAAGGCAGTAAATCTGAGCAAGAATTGACTTGGACCTTGACATCTTGTCCAACTTATACCAGCATAGAAAACAAAAATAATCATGGAAAAAAAAATGATTATGATGATATATATTTGTGCATGTGTGCGTACTTGTAAATGTGCATGTGTGTCTGAATACACACATGCACATATATTATGTCTTGTGTCTTCACATAAATTTATGACTGCTACTGTTGAGTTAAGAACTCCATGTAGATTAACATCATCCAGTTTGCTTCCAATGTAGTGATTTAGCAATTACTAGACTTAGGAGTGTTACTAGTTATGATATACAAAGCAAATATAGAAAAAATTGTGCTTGTATGTGTGTGTGCACATAGTATGGGCAAATGGTTAAAAAGTTTGTTTATCAATCACAAGGTTCTGTGGCATCTTGGAAAAGTGCCTTTTATTACTATAGTTTCAGGTTGATCCATGCTTTGAGACTGAAATTGGGCAGACCAGAAACTATGTAGAACCCTGTCAGTTGAATGAAACTTGTAATTAAAATGTCCAGTTTTCTCACACAATGCCATGAAGAGTAAACCTGAAAATTACATTATTTGTATGTATGGAATACTCATCTACCTGCATAGTGAATAAAAGAACTTGCTAGTTCAGGTGAACAACTATTAGAAAATTCATAGTTCAGACTGGTTCTTTATTTTATTATTTTATTGTCCCAGAAAAAAGTTTAAAGACAAAATCTCCTCCTCCTATTATCATTATGATTTTTAGATTTGTTATTCTATATTTCTGGGTTAAAATCCTGTCTGAGTTAACTGTGCCTTTCAACTTTTTACAGAGTCGATAAAATAAAATACCAGTTAAGTACTGACATTGATAATGTTGATTAAGAACATCCTCTTCTCAAAAATGTTGACTTGCATCTAAATTTCTGTCTGTTTTAAGCACAAGGCCTGAAAACTGCAGGGAAGTGATAGTCAATTATATCAATCCCAGTACACAACTGGTACTTATCGTATTGACCCCAGAAGGCAAAGTTAACCTCAGTGGAATTTGAACTCAGAATGTGAAACCAGAAGAAATGCCACTATGCATTTTGTCTGGCATGCTGACATTTCTACCCGCTCACGACCTTGAACTTGATTCTAAATTAGAACTAATAGATATAGGCTTATGTTAGAAACAACAACGATGATAACAACAACAAAAAATTGACAGTGATGAAAATTTGGACACCATATTACAAATGATAAATGTGAAGTTAAGTCTTTGTGTGTTTCTGAATGGCTAACATATTTTGTAAGCTGCAATCGTTTTAGTTTCAACACATGGTCCCAGCTCAAAACATTCACCATGCAAGTACACTTCAATAATAATAATAATAATAATAATAATAATGATAATAATAATCATATTATTTCAAATTTTTGACACAAGGGCATCTTGCAGGGAGGGGATTAAGTTAATTACATCAACCCCAATGTTTCACTGATACTTAATTTACTAACCCCGAAAGGATGAAAGGCATAGTTGACTTCGACAGAATTTGAACTTAAGCATTTTACCCAGTGTGCTAACAATTCTGCCAGCTTGTCATGATAATAATAATAATAATAATAATGATAATAATAATAATAATAATAATAATACTACTACTAATAATAATAATGGATACGAGGTTGTGGGTGCTTGGTACCAACATACACTGTATGGTAATGAACAAAAAGGGGAAGGCAAAAATCCTCTAGGACTTTGACTTCCAGACAGACAAGGTGTTAGAGCATCAAAGGCTGGATATAGTAACCTTTAGGAGGGACAAACAAGAGTGCCTAATAATTGACGTGGCAGAGCCAGGAGAGCAACATATCATCATGAAAGAAAGAGAAATAGTTGATAAATATGGAGACCTGAGAATTGAGATTGCTAAGATGTGACAGCTACAAGAGTCAAACATAAAGATTGTCCCTGTTGTCATCAG
Source organism: Octopus bimaculoides (assembly GCF_046866305.1). Taxonomy (NCBI): domain Eukaryota; kingdom Metazoa; phylum Mollusca; class Cephalopoda; order Octopoda; family Octopodidae; genus Octopus; species Octopus bimaculoides. Next base: position 47,279,509 of record NC_142932.1, on the reverse strand, counting down.
AGCATTGGGTTCAATACCACCCAACCTGAAAAAAACATCTGGAGATTTTAGAAATACCCTATAATCTAGATGTATTGCAAAAGTCAGCATTACTTGGAACTGCACGCATATTGTGTAATAATAATAATAATAATAATAATAATAATAATAATAATAATAATAATAGTAATTATTATTATTATCATTTTATGTTTGACTTTTGTTTTGCATTTGTACAA
>NC_142932.1:47259291-47271791 GCF_046866305.1 Octopus bimaculoides | reverse complement strand
GTTTTGCATGATATAAAAACAGACATCAATATAAAGTAGTTAAAAAATATGAAGTATGTATGTGTGTCATTAGTTTACTTATGCAATATGTTGTGTTCTGGCATTTTGCTACTCTTTTTGGGGCAACTTGTTCATAGACTTGTTAATGTTGTTTAACCCCATTTTAACTAATAGACCTATATTCAAATGCATTATTACCATTGCCATTTAACTTTTTCTTTTCTGCTGAAACTCAGTCTACATTTATCCAATACAGCATTCTTTTTTTAAGGTAGTAGGGTGTTGTCTGAAGAAAACGTGGCTAACAGGTTGAGAAATCACTTAGAGGCTTCCTTGCTGTCTCATGAGAGGCTTTCTTTCTGGACAAGACTTCTTTATTTGTAAGTAGTGGGTGTATTTGGATAGTAATAATTCATTTTATGTTTATGCATTTATTTTGCAAGATTCCTGAGGTGAAATCTTGTGCTGAAACAGATATTGTTATATTTAGAGAGGGTCATATTTTTGCCAATTAACAATCATTCATCTATTTACTAGAATTGTGGAATAGATATGGATGAGGTATTAATTAAACTATCAGCTCACAGATTGCAAGTTCCAATCATTTGTGTTTTGTTGCATGTGGTTAGGCTGTACATTGAATACTACATTGATGCAATCCATTCAGATGCTGGGGATAAGTATCAAATCAATTAGCATCCTGTCTAGTTTAGTTTTCTCTAGTTTGTTTTGCTCCTTGAAACTGGGACTAAGTTCCACTCCATAACTACATTGTGAAACTATTGAATGAGGCATTAGTACCTAAGCTCTATACTAAATCCTCCATAATGCTGGCTGCTTTTGGTTAATATCTATCTGAAGGAAGATTTATCAGCATATCTTAAACCAAGAGTAAGCATTATTGGCTCTTTAGAACCCCCTCAGTTGAAAAGGAAACATTTTTCTTTTACAGTTTCCATATCCATTCCCCCACACCCCCAATTTGCTTGATTGGGATGGTTTTCTTTTGGAGAAATTGTTTTAGACTGAGTGCTCTTCTTACTACTAACTACCTAAGTTAGTCAAGCAAAGTTGCATAAGTAGAGTTATATAACTTTCTCAAATATACAGCACAATAAGAGTAACATCTATACAAATCTTGGTACCTTGGTAATTTTTCCATCTCATATATATATATATATATATATATATATATATATATATATATATTTATCTTGCCATTGCCTAACCATAGAAATGTGGTGAGACACAATGTGTGTGTGTGTGTGTTGGAGGAAAAGAAAAAGAGTGAAAGAGAGAGGGAGTTTGTGTATGTGTTGGAAGAAGAGAAAAAGAATGAAAAAGAGATATAGATAGAGAATGTATATGTGTGTAGGAAATAAAAATACGTTCTAGAAGACTGATAAACAAGCAACAAGTCATTATTTTCAAAGCAGTCTATTAGTTTTGGACGTTGTTTCTTTTTTTTTATCATTTATTTTTTCCTAGTTAGCACAGACAACTTTGATTAATGGTGATATTTGAGAAATAAAAAATTAAAAGTTAAATCAGATGCACTTTTACAGAAGTCACTTGTACAGCTGAATAACTAGCCAACTATTAACTTGTATTTGCACATTATCTGATACTGTATGTATCATATGATACCACATGTATCATCTAGTTGTTGGTCAGTCTTTTTTGTATTGTACTGTAGGTCTAAATGTGGGTGTCTGGAAAGTTCTTGGATTTAAGAAACATGGGATAGCTAACATATGGGTAGAAAGCAGCTTGCTTAGTCCTTGCTGCTCTCTGCCCTTTGCATGACTCAATATTGTTGCAGAGAGATGAATACCACATATAATGTGTTGAACTTGTTGCTAAAAGGTTATTTGATGATTTCATAATGTATTTAAAATGATTGCTTTGCTCTGCATAAATTATGTGCCATTGAAGAAATGTTAAGTTCTTAACACATGAACTAGAGTAGAAATTGTTGCCAACTGAGAAGGAAAGAATACAAACATTTCCATGCCCAGAGATACAGAAGAGTGGCTTTTATAGTAGGATATGAATTTTGTCAACAATACCAGCACATTAATCTCCTGGGCATATATGTTGCTTGGATATATAAGTATGATCAAGTATGTAAAAGTATGACAATAATGATCATCTTCATGATGAAAATGTGATTAATATTGTATAGACATGCATCTGAGTGTCATAAACACATTGATGAGCTAGACAAGAATACCGAAATTAGTACACTTTCTTCTGAACACACAGATGCATGTGTGTGGGCATGTATATATATATATAATGTGTGTATGTAAATCTGTCTATATATATATATTTGTATTGTATTTATATATGCTATAATCATCATCATCATCATCATCATTTAGCATCTGTTTTCTATGCGGGATGGTTTGACAGGAGCTGGCAAGCAAGAAGACTGCATCAGATTTCACTGTCTGTTTTGGTACGGTTTTTACAGCTGAATGTCCTTCCTAATGCCAATCACCCTACAAAGTGGAGTGAGTGCATTTTATGTGGGACCAGCACTGACACTGTCTGCTTTAACACAGTTTTTATAGCTGGATGGCCTTCCAAATGTCAACTACTTTATAGCATTTTCTAATATGTAAAAAGGAATATACTTCATGAACCTTACTTTTAGAAACTTCCAACTCCCCTTCAAGTTCTCTAGTTGTGATATTTGAGTTTTCTTTGATTTTTGCCTTCAAGATATCTTCATCCAATTTTGAAGGTCTTCCTTTGCAACTGTCATCTTCCAAGCTAAACTCTCCAGCTTTAAATCTTGCAAACCACCTTTGAACAATTGATTCACCTACAGCATCGTCACCGTAAACCTTACAAATGTCTTTGCAAGTCTTTGTAGTATTTTCTCCTTTTTTGAAAAAGAAATACATTATAATGCAAATATGATATTTTTGGTTATCCATTTCCAATGTCAATCAAGGGTAACCTAAATGAAAGATAAGTCTATTTTTAGTCAGGAACAAAGAAGAGATGCGCTAACACCGAAGTTTTAACTGTGTTACGTTTTAGGTGTGTTCAGTGAAGTGTTAAAAGATTTAGCTTAAAAACGCTCAGAACTTTCCGGACAACCTAATACACACACACACACACACACACACACACATATATATTGTTTACATAATAAAAAATAATTCTATGCAAAACCAGAGATGATCCTTTTCATATGTATTGGTGGGCTCATTGGACTCTGCACAAATTACAAATATTGTTGGACTCTTCTTACTATATAAGCTGAAATCTTATTTCTCGGAATTTAGTGGAAATTTATGCCAGAATAATGCAACATTAACAATAAATAATGTTAACCATTCTACCTAATCAACACTCTGTAAAAATCAACCTTCTTTAAAAATTATAACCTGTCTATCACTTTGAACTTGGAGTATAAAAAAAGAGTAATTTTCTCAATGTTACCTCAGATTTTAATATTAGTGTACACTTTCTTTTTCTCAAACTTCACTAAAATCTTGATAACACACACAAAACTTCAAATCATCTAAAAAACATAGTAGGTAATCATGTAAGGAATATATCTTTAGAATATCTAAACAATCTTCTAATGTAGAAATATCTAATAACAACTCTGAATATTATAATGATACTCTGCTGAGAAATGGTTTTATAGATAAGATCCAATTTATTCCATCTGATATAAACAGCTCTAATTTTAGCATAATTTCTGCACATAAGCATACAAAACATATTAATACACCACATAAACCTTTAACTCAACATTCCAAACCTAAGAATATTGCAAATAACTAAAGAAGTGATAATGCTAATATAATCACATCTAATATAATTAACCACAATGATAATATAACTAGATCTAAGAATAAAAATTTAAAAAAAATCCTGATATGCCCAGAAACAAAACCGATAAATGTACAGATAGTTGGGGAAAATTTAATAAAACTAATAAATGAAATTAATGAATCTCAAAATCTTGAGAGTGAATATGTAACTAAACATAGAATTAAAAACTGTAATAAAATAAATATACACAAAAATCTTATAATAAAGTTGAATCAAATGACCACAGCATGCCTAATAGTAATACAAAATCTAACTTAAAACCGGATAAAAAATAGCATAATCCATTCTGACATATCTAAAATTGAATATTCAAGCAACACATCTTTAAGAAAACTCACAAAGGATAATTACCTTATACTTTCCATAAAAATTACTGCTACCCATGAGAAAATAGGAATACTAAAATGAGAAAAAGAACATAACATGGTTTAATGCACTAGATGCAAAAAAAAAAATGTTAGAACAAACATACCGTACGTTTTCATAATATATCAAGTAGAAAATTTCCTCAAAACCATGTATATAACTGCATTTTTAATACAGTTATATTTTCTTACTCCACAGCACCAAATCTTGCAGATATAGAATACTAGTAAAATGAATAAGTACAATAAATATAACACAAACAAGCTGAGAGCAAATCTGTTTGCCAGTTGTCTTTTGAACAGACAACATTTAAACAGAATAGAAACAAAAAGGAGATAACTAATGTTACAATAATTCGATGTCAGACAGACATAAGCAAAATGTTAATGATTTACTGAATGGTTGATGGTTTACTTTTAAATTCTGACAAGATGCATTTCTTGAAATGTGATGTGGCTGTGTGGTAAGAAGCTGGCTTCCCAACAATATGTTTTCAGAGGCAGTCCCACTGCACGGTACCTTGGGCAAATGTCTTCTAATATTGCACCAGGCCAAGCAAAGCCTTGTGAGCAGTTTTGGTAGATGGAAACTGAAAGAAGCCTGTTGTATATATATATGTATATATTTATATAAAACGTGTTGAAAAGTGACACATGAGTTGATATGTATAAAGAAAATATGACAAGGTAGAAAATGCTCAAATAATTTTATCATGAAATACATTTTGTAATGGTTAGTACCAGTTTTTGTCTTTTTGACCTTTTTAACTAAGAGTTAAACAAAGGTGGATATTAATTAAGAAGAAAAACAATTAAATTTTATAAAAAAGCAATTAAATTGAAGAAAAATTAAATGAAATGTTTTATAAATATTTCCATAGTCTTCAAATAGGTGGGACATTTTCCTTTTTCCTGTCTCTTTTTTAATCTTTTGTGAAGGTTCATAAGGTAGGTAGGAAGTAACAGATATGAAAAAATGTGTTTGTGGGTGCAAAGCTATATTTGGTTCTCAGATTTGGTGGTTTAAGCAGCAGCAGCTGAAGCAAAAGGTGAAGAAAAAGGAGGAGAAGAAGAAGAGGAAGAGGAAGAAGAAGAAGAAGAAGAAGAAGAAGAAGAAGAAAAAGTGATATTACCCAGTAGTAAAGGCTGTTTGTGGAATCTGCTTTAATGGTCAAGTGGCCTCACAGTGACCTGTTGTGGTTGTAGTAGCAGTAGCAGTATGTCTGTTCTAAATAAATTCGTGGGTAGTAACTATTCTAAATATATCTATCGTTTTTAATATTTTCGTGGATATTATTCCAAGATCCCTGTAGTAGTGTCGTCTGTGGTGGAAGCATTCAAAAGAGGTTCATAATTTCAAGGCCAGATTCAATAATCACACTTTAAGTTTCAGGAACTGGGACAAAAGGAAACGACCAAATTATCCAGTCGTATATGGTCTTCAAAAGATAAAGGTGTCAGTTACAACATCCATTGGAAGATCTTAGTCAAGTGTAAACCTTACACAAGCGGTAGCGGATAGTGCGGTCTATGTGATATGGAAAGATAGCTCATCTGGAAAGGCAGCTTAGACCCCGCCACATGTCTAAATTCAAGGACTGAATTTTTCGGATCATGTCCACATGTGGCTAAATATTTGCTACATTTTTGGTCCCCCTGAGTTTACTGATAGGACTTGCTTCCTATACTGTGTCTATGCATAAGCTTTTTATCTTTCTATACTTTTTACTTAGATTTCTTATATATTTTTTATATTTTTTACATAATTATAGAGTTAATGTTTTGTATTTTTTCCACACATATTTTTCTGTTTTCTCCCCTCCACCCTGTTTTTCCTGTGCGTCTATAGACACGTACATGGAACCTTATGTGTATGCTTGTGAACGTGTGCATGTGTGTGGGTACATGCATATATAGATGTATGTGCATGCATGTGAAAATATGTGCATATAGGCACGTTTTAACCTTATAGCCTTTTCACACTTTCTTCTGTATTTTGATTTTGGCCCTATGATTTTTTTTGTGTGCGTGTGTATGGGTGCGAGGTTGTTGAGTGCGTGTGTGTGTGGGTGTGTATGCGGGTATATATATATATATATGTACATATATGCATAGTTTTTGGCGAGTGTGTGGGTGAGCATGTGTGTGTTTCAAGCGAGGGTGGTTCAATATATACTATAGGTAAATGTATGGATTGGTGCACTTACGCGAACACTATAGATTTTCTACTCCCTTACCTTTACCCCCTCTCGTTACTTAGCGGTCTATAGCGCTTTTGTCTTAATAACGGTCAACCACACAGTAATTTCCCTTTGTCTAACGGTCATTTTTCACAGAATTTTCAATGGCCAGATAACTGAAGAGATGTTGGCATGGGTTCCCAGACCCGGCATCCGAAACTCGAAGTTTTATCATGGCTACGAATAAGTGTCACATATTATTACATATATATATATATATATATATATATATATATATATAGTTTTGTCATATTCTGTTAAGAACATAGTAGAGTACAGTATAAAGCTCGTCCACCTTCAGATTTCATCCTGTGCTATCCAATAGTAGTATTATACATACTTTCAGATTTGCATTGAGGCTTCTGTAGTTTGTGAATAGATAATTGAAAATGTTGGTATCAACAAGAAGGAGTACGGTTGGACATTTATTTGCAATCACAATTGTAGAGTAGTGATTAGAAACAATTGTAGTGATTGCAAATAAATGTCCAACCGTACTCCTTCTTGTTGACTCCAACATTTTCAAATGGTTATGTAAACCTATTACTGCTTCTTTGCCCTTTCTTACCAACTGCTTGTCAAATCTATCCTCCTTCTTAAGCTATAGTTGTGACTCTATGTGTGCATACATGTGTTTACATGAATGTATGTGTGTGTGTATGTGTTATGATCATAAGATTGTAGTATGTATGTGAGAGAGTATGTGTATATAAGTGTTCATTGACTATGTAACTTTAATCATTGTTACTATCTCCTTACTGCTGCATGTCAGCTTCAGTGTTCCGCTACTGACTTCAACTTTTTATGCTAATTCTCTCTTTTCTCTCATTTATTCCCTCTTCCCTTCTCTTTTTATGATGTGAAAGCCCCCATGGAGAAATCGACTAGCCGGTTAACTAACCAACATTTATATCAGTTGTTATATAGAAGTAATTTAGACATTTCTTTGTGTTAGCATATGCCATTCCAACTATGTTAGAATGACATGTCATTAATACTTGTTACTATGTATACAGTTTTGTACTTAATTCAGAATTTTATTACATTTTATGTGAAGAAGCTGTTTCCAAATTTCCTTGATCAGCACTTTTTTCTATCTACTACTACAGAGTATTTGTACTTCTAATATATATATATATATATATATATATATATATATATATATATATATATATATATATATAGGCAAAGAAATAGCTGTGTAGTAAGAAGTTTGCTTTTCAACTACATGGTTCTGGGTTCAGTTCAGTCCCACTGCATGGCACCTTAGGCAAATGTCTTCTACTGTAGCCTCAGGTCAACCAAAACCTTGTGAGTGGATTTGGTAGTGTCTTTGTATCTGAGTTTGTCCTCCTCTACCACTTGACAACTGATGTTGGTGTGTTTGCATCTCTGTAACTTAGTGGTTTGGCAAAAGAGACAAAAGAATAAGTACCAGGCCTTAAAAAAGAAAAAAAGAGAAAGTACTGATGCTCCAGCATGGCCACAAGGCTAATCACTGAAGCAAGTAAATGATAAAAAAGATATAAGATAAAAATATATACACATATTGCATGCATGCGTGTGTGTGTGTGTGTGTGTGTGTGTGTGTGTGTGTGTGTGTAAATACACAACAAAGTTTATTGCAGGTAATAAATGAAGTGCATTTTTGTCCCTAAAAGAAAGTGAACTTATAACCCACTTCTTCAATTCTATCAATGAACCACATGATAGGAAATTATGTAAACAAAAGATATAAATGAATTGATTTAGTAGGGCAGAGGAGAAATTTATATATATATATATATATATATATATATATATATATCTTCTGAGTTTGTTTATGGGAAACGTTTTACAAATAAAGCTCCTATTCCATTATGTTGTCCACAGTTTAATGATGCTGACCGATGAAACAGATTTTTGGGGTTGCATCAAGCTGTACTGATATAATGTAGGATAAATTTAGTAATAATAACAATAAACCTTGGATAGAATTTATAAATATTTAATGCATTGCAATATGTGTTCCCACAAATCACATGTCTCTTAAGATTACAGTCCGTATTTCTGGGATGATTAGAGTTGTCTATAGTTTCCATAGGCACCAGGTAGATCATCTTCATGGATTGATTTCTTCAGATGATGTAACATTTATAGATGTTTAACAGAGGATTGTTTATCCCTTTATGAATCCATGAAGATGAGCTACTCAAACCCCATGGATACTACAGACTACACTGTAATCATCTCAGGAATATGGACTGTAATCTTAAGAGACATGTGATTTGTGGAAATGCTCATAGCAATGCATTAAAAGTTTATAAACTCCGTCTTGGACAAGCGTCTTCTACTATAGCTCCAAGCTGACCAAAGCTTTGTGATTGGATTTGGTAGATGGAAACCTAAAGGGGCCAGTTGAATATATATATATATATATATATATATATATATATATATATACATATATATATGTGTGTGTGTGTGTGTGTGTGATGTAAACAAATGTTGTTCATTTCTAATAATCTGTGAGAAAATGTCTGGCCATGGGGAGATATTACCTTTCTTGCTAACAGGTAAAGGTTGGAGACAAGAAGGGTATTTGGCAGTAAAAGATTTGCCTCAAAGAATTCTTGTGAATCCATGAATGCATGGATAACTGGAAGTTAAAATAACAACGATGAGGAAATATGTGGTGCATTGCTGCACTCAAGAAGACCAGCCCACTACAACAGAATTGAGATCCTAGAACCAAATTGCCATGTAAAAACATTAATGTGGATGCTAGTGGTGTCATGTACAAAACACTGGTGCTGGTGCCACATAGAAAGCACTAGTGATGCTGCCACATAGAAAGCAGCCAGCACACTCTGTAAAGTGATTGGCATTTGGAAAGGCATCCAGCTGTAGAAATCAAGCAAAGACAGACTATGGAAGCTGATGCAGTCCTTAACCTGTCAGTGCCTGTCAAGCCATCCAACCCATGCCAGCATGGGAAACAAGACGTTAAATGTTGTTGTTGCTGCTGCTGATGACGATGATGATGATGTACATATACATACATACATACATACATATATCTATCTATCTATCTATCTATCTATCTATCTATCTATCTATCTATCTATCTATCTATCTATCTATCTATCTATCTATATATATATATATGGGAGAATTCATGAAAAAACAACAGACTAAGACAGGTGGTGGAAATAACAAATGGATGTATTAGTATAACGCTTGGGAATAGAGAAAGTCTTTAATGTTTCGAGCCTACGCTCTTCGACAGAAAAGAACACAAAAAGAAATAAGGAGAGAAACAAGGAGAGAAAAAAAAATATGTGTAGTGGTCAGCGATCTATCATGGCGAAAAAATGTATATATATATATATATATATATACTACAGCATGTAGATATGTTAAAAACCACATGAATTGAAAATTTGGAGATTACACACACATACACCCATACATGCATATATTGCTTCATATTTAATGGAAATTATGAAACAGGAATCAAACTAAAACAAAAGTTTTTAGTCTGGCAGAAAGGGTTGTAACCATGGTTTTTGGTGGACCCAGTATAATTAAATAGTTTTAATGCAGATGATACTTGACAATTTTCAGATAAAACCTAAAATAAAGTGTATTATAAAGGATATTAAAATGTTTTAGAAAACTATGGCACTTAGGAATTAGCTAAAATTTAAATGTTTATATTAGAGTTTACATAATATAGTGTTTGTGAGTGTGACTATTTGTGTATATGTACATGTGTATGTGTGTGGTTTTGTGTCAGTGTGTTTGTCTGTATACTCAAAAGGTGAAAATACTCATGCACATAACTAAGCTTTTATAAAGCTTTAAAAGAGAATACTCTCAATATATATCTGTGTCTGTTGTACGTATTATATATGTGTGCATGTGTTCATTTGGACATAAATAGAATGTAGTCATATCATATGAATACATGCAAAGATGCATATATATCCTGCATACATCCAAATTTATGTGTATATATATATGTGCATACAGACACACTTATATGCAAGCGCTCAGATAGATTTATAGACACGTAATGATGCTGATGTCATATATATATATATATATATATAATATATATATATATATGTGTGTGTGTATGTGTGTATGTGTGTGTGTATAGATAGTTAGTTAGATAGATAGATAGATAGATATCAAACAACACAGGTCAAAAGCTAATGACCCTGAATGTATGTATGGAGTTAAGTTTATGTCTGATCATAGAGTAACCAATGGGCTTCATACATTGATGATAGTGGTTGGCGTTAGGAAGGGCATCCAGCTGTAGAAACTCTGCCAAATTAGATTGGAGCCTGGTGTTGCCATCCGGTTTCACCAGTCCTCAGTCAAATCATTCAACCCATGCTAGCATGGAAAGCGGACGTTAAACGATGATGATGATATATATATATATATATATATATATATATATATATATATATATATAGGTACAGGCATGGCTGTATGGTAAGAAGTTTGCTTCCTCACCACATGGTTTTGATTCAGTCCTGCAGTATGGCACCTTGGTCAAGTGTCTTCTATTATAGCCTCAGGCCAGGCCACCCAAAGCCTTGTAAGTGGGTTTTAGTAGATGAAAATTGGAATAAGCCCATTGTGAGTGCATATGTATATGAGTGTGTGTGTGTGTGTGTGTGTGTGTGTGTGTGTGTGTGTTGTGTGTATGTCACTGTGTTAGTATTGGTACCTGCACTACTTAACAGCCTGTGTTGGTTTGTTTATGTCACTGTAACTCAGAGACTGATAGAATAAGTATTAGACTTTAAAAAACAAAAAAAATAATTGAGATCGCCATGACTGTAATAAGTCAAAGATAAAAGATATACATACTCATATATACATATATGTATATATATACATATATGTATATATATATATATATATGTATATATATATATATATATGTAGAAATGTGTGTGTATTACTATCGATGTGTATAGAGTACTTTAAAATGTGTTTACAGAGATTATCTTTTACATGGTTGATTAGCACATATATATGCAGGATTTAGATGCCTGTTTACACTCATACATGGTCACACATTTGTTTGTTTAATTGTACCTGTATTCATGTGTGTCTATGTATCTTTATTTGTGTGTGTGTGTATACATGTATATTCATATGTTAATTTATACACACACATATATATATCTATATCTGTGTGTGTGTATGTGTGTGTATGTATGTACATATATGTATAGGCACATGTAAGTATACTGACAAATATAATATATGAATTACATACATTGTAAAATAACATAACTTACTAATGAACAAAATATTCAGGTGTATGTGTTTCAATGTGTTTACATATATTTAGACACAAATGCAAATGAATACACATGCATACATATGCATATATTTGTGTATATGTGTATGTGTGTTTGTGTGTGTGTATGTATGCACACACACATTTTTGTCTCTATTTCTCTCTCTCTCTCTCTACCTATATATCTAAATATGTATTTATAGATATATAGAAAAATTGATGTACAATTGTAAATTTTTGCATTTATGCATCCATACAGATATGCTTTGTGTGACAGAATGGTTAGCCCCATGACAGAATCCTGGATTCGGTCATAGACTATGTCACTTAGACATTTCTGCAGCATTCATTTTATCACCAATGAAATCATAGTGTTGCAAGAGGGTAACTGCGACTTTCATAGACTGTGTCCTGCTAGACTGAGTTATACCTCTGTTGAAAATCTGTCGACTGCCTATGTAGCAGTTGCATCATCCTAACAAGTATTAAACACAGGTGTTCTCTTCTCATCATGATGTATTTAGACGTGTTCATGTGTGTATGTTACTATTAGTTCCTACATATATACATACACACACACACACACACACACAGAGACATATATATGTGTATGCATATATATATATATATATATATATATATATATATATATATGTGTGTGTAAATGTGTGTGTATGTATAAAGCATATAAAGCATGTTAATAAATAATGTTTATGTATATAATATGAA
>NC_142932.1:47251791-47256791 GCF_046866305.1 Octopus bimaculoides | reverse complement strand
CGCATATTTTACATACTATGAACTGTGAGGTACGTGACCAAAGTGTAGGATTAGTGTTGATGCAGTGTGCAGTATTCTACATACATTGGAAAGCATTAGGAAGTATCTCTTATCATGACATGGGTGAGCACCAGCCTATGGGAGCAGCTGCTCCCAATAAGAAGTTATCTTTCTTGTGAAGACTTATCCAACCAATTCCAGCATAGAGAACAAATGTAAAATGATGATGAGATGTTTTTAAAACCATCGTAATGTATAGCAGGATTCAATACTTTTTGTCGAGAACAATTTGTTTTTGTATTAGCTGAAAATTACATATATTAACATTACAACTTAATGTTACACCACCATATAAATTGTCTGCTGTCAGGTGATGAAAGGTAGCTTTTGTAAATATGTAATGATCATCTATTAATAAACACTTGCATGTATGAGTGTGTGTGTGTGTGTTTGTGTGTGTGTGTGTGTATCACACATATATACATACATATACACACAAGAAGGAAACTGAACTTTTTAAAGAAAACAAATTTATTGCATTACTGCAAGTGAAGGTTTAGCTGTGCGGTTAAGAATTTAATTCCCAACCACATGGTTTCAGGTCTACCTGAGAAAATGTAGACCTCTTCATATGGCCTGTTGGTGTCTGTCCCTTGAAAGGTTTGTTTATTGAAACATCAAGGAGTTGTAATTGAAAAGTCAATCCACCATTTATTTCAGTGTTTAAGTTCTTTACCCTCCTTGCTGTACTCTCAGTTGTGTGTGCATGAAATTGGTCCAAAGAAGGGATGATGTTTTACATGAAGCACCAGGATGTCTTGACCATATTTTATTTAACCATAACTTTATGACATTTTCGTCCATCCACCCCTTAGGGTAGATGTGAATAACAACTCCTAATGGAAAACAGTCCTTTGGTAGTGGTTTTCTTTTAAATATCAAAAGTGGGAGTTTCATGCCATCTGTGCAGCAAACCAATACTGCAGTGTAGTGTGTTTTTTCATGTCCTATTGTTTTAATAGTAACTTTTTTGCTACCTTTAGCATCTACAGTTCTGTTCAAGGGAACATCAAATGTCAGTGACACCTTGTCCATATTTGCAATATGACAGAGTTCGTAGTTGCTGCATTGTCTTGCATGTATCACAAAATAGTGAAATTCCAGTATCTTGTTTCATATTCTTCTAGTATTTTCTGTGCTATCCTTGTTTTTGTATGCATAACCAATCCATATTTTTTTTCATGAAATGATAACACTAGCTTGCACAGCCACTGAAATCGTAATGATCTCTTGCAGCTGCTGTAACTTTAGCTTGAAAAATTATGGCTTTAGTTGACACAACTAAACCTTTGTTCTGGTTATCTGCAACCCAGGTTTTCAACTCATTTTCAAGTCCAGGCTGTTTTGCATTTGGTTTCTGCAGGTTATACTTCCATTTTTCAACCTGTTGTAGTTCATCCTCTTGTTTTCTGCACATCCATACAATTTTCTCCATTGGAGGTGATCCAAAATTTCTAGTAGCCACTCTGTTACTGTGACTACATTCTATTAGGGTATTGATATTCTGAAAATTTAAAAAAAGTGAATATTTATAACATGAAGTGGGACAAAAAGTACCATTATACACTATTACCGTATGGTAATCTATAAGTATTCACTTCACTGAATGATAATATTTGCCCCACTGTATGTTACTGATATTTACAGTAATTCTGATTAGACTGGCTTTGGTTTGCTGCTCACTGCAAATGCACATATGCTTTGTTGGTATCAGACTTGGTTGGTACTACTAAAACAAAATAAAGAATGTCTATGAGATAGTTATAATGGAAAAACAATTGTTCCATTGTTTGTTTAACTGTTAGATAGAATTGAAGAATTGAATTACTACTGTCACTTATGAAACATTCCATGTTTAACTTATTATGGCATTCTGGTATTTTCAAAAATTATCATACGGAAAAATGTCTGGTTTCCAGTTCAGTCATGAGCAACTGAAGGCGGTACCACTCCAAGCTGCTTGAGTGGTACCGCCACTTCCATTGTTTTGGTTTGGTAAGTAAAGATGGTAAGTGCATGTTATAGCAGGAAAACTTTGATTACAGTATTATGAGCCCATTTTACTCATAAGTATTGCCCTCAGTGTTAAATGCGAATAACACCACAGTGTTTAGGGAAGTAGAAAAGCTAAAATGTGTAGTACTGAGATTAAGCAGAAAATAAAAAGAATTATTGGTAAGTGTGTTGAGCAGTGTCTCTCCAGACATATTCAACAAAGCACCATGGAGAACCATGAACCCCAGTACTGGTAATTACGGGGTGTAAGGATATGGAATGAATATGTGTACAAGGTCTTACACATCGTGTACAGTGTAATATACCATTATATTCATTTGGAAGTTGTTTGAGTTGTTTGTATTGTTAAACAAGGGGGATACCAAGGTCCAAAGTTAGACCTCAACCCTGATCTTTAAAATGCAAGATGCACAGTGATTTTGAGGGTCATATGTTGAGAAAAAAAAGCGCATTTTATATGCCACAAAATACGGTATATATTGTAGGGTGTTACAAAGCAAGATTTAATAATGGAAAATTAAAATTCAACAATATTGAATTGGTACATCTAGAGATTTGTTCACTATATTTTTTAATGAACTAATGACTGCTACTGTTGTTCCATTCTTGGAAGCTAGTCACCCACCCCACTGTTATTAAAGTACATAAAAAGTTTTTCTTATTAATCCAGGCTGTTATTAAGTTAGGTTAATTAACCTGCATTAGAGATTAGAGCCACAGTTACTTTTCTCTTAATAAAGACGTACTCATCACAGTTAACTGAGACTTTTAACCTGTTTTCTGTTAGGTTCAGGTGTCAACACCATAATCCAAATTTGGCGAGTAATTTCCATAAATCCATTCAAAGTTTTTCCTCTTCCATCTTTGATTTTCTCTGCTTCAATATGTAAATAAGCAACAAATAAAAGAGATAATAGAACACTTTCCTGCAGCACTCTACTTCCAACTTAAAAAATTCATTTGAGAGCTGATCATCTATACATTCTTGATGGTCACTTTCTCAAGATACTTCATGAAATAGGTCGACTTATTTTTCTGACAAACTACCCTGTTTTACTATCAAAGACCTCTTTGAAGTCTACTAAAGTTAGTTTCAAAGGCTCTTTGAATTCGCCATTCCCCTGTAAAGTATATGTGAACAAAATATCATGATACTGAAAGCCTGCTTGTTCATTCCGTATCATATCCCTTAAACTTTTCTGTGCAATTTGCTGCCAATTCAGAATAACCTGGTACAAAAATGTCTTAATCAAACTGGTCAATTTTCTTAACTCTGATAATGTAAAAAAAAAAAAATAGCTGCTGCATGTGAGAACATATCAAAGTGCAGATTTTGGAAGTGACCACCAGTTAGCAATTGAGACATGTTGGTTAAAACAGGAGGTTAGAAAAAGAAAGGATTGTCAGGTTTGATTCAGAAAAGATGGAGACAGAGAGACTTAAAGATGTATTTCAAATTAAATCTCTAAATTGATTTGGAGTGCTTGCCAATATAAATGAGGATGTATACACCAGTGGTGCATGGAAAAATGTAAAGGAAGTATACCAGAATGTTCTCAGAGTTATTCTGAGTAGAAGGAAGATAAAAAGTTGGAAATAGAATGGATTTCAAATGAAATAGGGGAAATTACTAAGTCTTGAAAGAAACACAAATGAATTGTCAAAAGCTGGAGAGGAAATATGTGGAATTTTAAAGGGGTGGTAACTAAATATTGGTGTTTTAACTGAGAGGGGGTAAAGTTGTTCAAGAAGAGATAAAATGAGCAAAAACTGAGGAAGCAGATAAATTACACAATGAAGGAGACAGTAGAGGAATAAGAAAAGCTTATGAAATAATGAGATTACAGGTAAAAAGATCAAAAGGACTGTGTGTATTTAGTATTGATAAAAAACTAATAACGTCTGATATAAACATCCAAGAAAGATGGAAAGAATATTTTAATATTGGCATGAAGAAGGTGCTTAATTGGAGAAATGCTTTGATAATTCAAGAATAACAAGAGGAGCTGGAAGTGGTTGTACATAAAATAACCATTGAAGACGTAGCAGAAAAAAAAAAAAATTGAAAAATTAAAAATCAGAAAAAAAAAGGTAAAAAAAAAAGAAAAAAAAAAAAGAAATATGTTCCTGGATGAGATGGAAGCAAATAACTGCAAGAGCATTACTGAGGCTGTTTCTTAATATATGAAATACTAAACAGATACCTGGTGATTAGAAGACTGGTGTAGTGAGTTGGTGACTCAAAAATTGGGATCTCATATCTGCGCACGCGTGTGTGTGGGTGCATGCATGTGAGAGTGTGTGTGTGTGCATGCTTGCATGCATGCATGTACGTAACGGTATATGCAATATATACATATGTATATATATATATTCTTTTATTTGTTTCAGTCATTTGACTATGATCATGCTGGAGCATGGCCTTGAAAGTTTTTTTAGTTGAACAAATTGACCCCAGGACTTATTTTTTTTAAAGCCTAGTACTTATTCTATTGGTCACTATTGCTGAACCACAGTGATGGGGAGGTGGGGACAAACAGACACAGACACACACACACATATACAACAGGTTTCTTTCAGTTTCTCTCTACCAAATCCATTCACAAGGCTTTGGTCAGCTTGAAGCTATAGTAGAAGACACTTGCCCAAGGTGCCACACAGTGGGATTGAACCCGGAACCACGTGGTTGGGAAACAAGTGTCTTACCACACAGTTACACCTAGGGAGTGAGAGATACAGGTGCTGATAAACACAATTAGGCCTCGACATATATATATTTACATAATGAAAAAATAAATGCGCCCTTTTAAAACCTATCCAGGCTCATGGGCCTGGTTTCCCGGTTTTAATGGCGTATGTGTTCCCCAGCTGGACGGGACGCCAGTCCATTGCAACATTACTCATTTAGTAACTCAGCTATTAGA
>NC_142932.1:47236791-47244291 GCF_046866305.1 Octopus bimaculoides | reverse complement strand
GGAGCTGAGTCAAACTGTTATTAAATACTTGTGACTTCAACCAGAATTTGAACTCAGAACGTTGCAACAGATGAATTATCGCTAAGCATTTTAGCCAGCATGCTAACAATTCTGCCAGCTCACTGCCTTAATAAAATAGTAATAATAATGATGATAATAATAATAATAATAATAATGATAATGATAATAATGATGGTGATAATAATGATGATGCTAATGATAATAATAACAATAATAATAATAATAATGATAATAATAATAATGATAATAATAATGCCCTGATGCAGTACCAGGCAGTGGCTCTCATAGCTTCTGATCTTAACTGACTGGAAGTGTTATCACATACATGTTTTGTCTTGGTATAAAAGATGGGCTACAGCAAATATTCTGCTCTGTACCACAGATTTGCTTGTCAGTTGCTTGACCTTCACTGGTTGAGCATGTTCCTTGGTGGCTGACGATATGTGCATCTCTGATCATGAGCAGGAGCAGTGGTGGGAGCATCATAGCCATGAGTTAAGAGGAATTCTTTGGGATTTGAATAATTCACCTCTGGAAACATGAGTGTTTTGTTCATCATCCTTAAACAAACCACATCCAAGGACGTTTTGAGCAGGATGGGCTTCTTGACCTGATGAAAATTCTAAATGGACCCCACCTGCAAGGTCATGCATTGTTTAACTTGATATGAGATCATCATGTTGTGCGCATATTGTTGTGATGCATATGCCTTATCAGAAGGGTAGTCATGGTGTGTATATGTACCCTTATCGGAAGGGTAGTCATGGTGTGTCTATGTACCCTTATCAGAAGGGTAGTCATGGTGTGTATATGTACCCTTATCAGAAGGGTAGTCATGGTGTGTATATGTACCCTTATCAGAAGGGTAGTCATGGTGTGTATATGTACCCTTATCGGAAGGGTAGTCATGGTGTGTATATGTACCCTTATCAGAAGGGTAGTCATGGTGTGTATATTGGGCTTCATATATTTGTACCCCAGTGTCATTTTGATGGTATGCATTGTTCTCTCACTCAATAATGATAAATATATTACAGTTCCTTGTGATATCAGAGTTGATATCAAAGAAATTGAAAAAATTGAGAAATATCTGGATCTAGCCAGAGAGCTGAAGAGACTGTGAAAGACCAAGCCAACAAGTATTCCTGTTGTAATTAGTGCACTCGACACAATACCCAAAATGATACTGAAAAGACTGGACATGATTGGAATTGAAACCTGCATTATCAACCTGCAGAAAAGTACCATCCTATATTCTGCAAGAATCCTAATAAAGATTCTTTAGATTTGAGGAGACTTATTGTCACTAAACATCAAGATGAAATACATGCTAAATAAATTAGCATGCACTAGCATAATAATAATAATAATAATAATGATGATAATAATAATAATAATAATAATAATAATAATAATATTGAACAAAAACATAGAAGCTATACCTGGATACTCAACACTACACAGTATCCAAAAAACAGCCCCACTAGGCTATTTTAGCCCACATCCTACACAAAAACACTATTAATTCGATAATACACCTAAACAAAACAATCTACAAACACAAGACACACTTTATACAGCAAATATCCAATGAAATAAACTACCACCAGCAATCTAGATACCCAATACATTACCCACACAACACACAATATAAACACTAATACAACAAAAGACTGCACTACACCTCAATAAAAAAAGAAACAAAGAAAAGAAACTGACACAATACAATACCGGGAAGAGTTTGCACACTCAACAATAACAAAAAAAACACACAATGCTGCACACACCCCAGCAACATGGAGGTGTAACAGGTGATGCAGTAGAAATTTGCCTGAAACCGCTAAATGTTGAGCAACAATAATAATAATGGTTTCAAATTTTGCCACAAGGGCAGCAATTTTGGAGAGGAGATGAGTCGATTACAGGAACCCCACTGTTCAACTGGTACTTATTTTATCAATCCTGAAAAGATGAAAGGCAGTGAAATTTGAACTGAAAACTTAAAGACAGACAAAATGATACTAAGAATTTTGCCTGGCGTGCTAATGATTCTGCCAGCTTGCCTCCTTGAACTATAATAATAATAATAATAATAACAATAATAATAATAATAATGGCAGCTTCTGATCTTAATTGATTAGAAGTGTTATCATGTACAATGAATGCCCGGATGCAGTACCAGGCAGTGGCTCTCATGGCTTCTGATCTTCATTGATTGGAAGTGTTATCATGTACATTATTTTGTCTTGGTATAAAAGATGGACTACAACAAATATTCTGCTTAATACCACAGATTTGCTTGTCAGTTGTTTGACCTTATCCAGTTGAGCATGTCCTTTGGTGGCTGACGATATGTGCATCTCTGATCATGAGCAGAAGTAGTGGGGGAGCATCATAGTCATGTGTTGAGAGGAATTCTTTGAAGTTTGAATAATTCACTTTTGGAAACAGGGGAGTTTTGCTAACATCCTTAAAGAAACCTTATTTAGGGACCTTTTGAGTGGGATGGGCTACTCGACCTGAAGAAAATTCTAACTGGGCCCCACCTGCGAGGTCATGCACTGTTTATTTTGATGAGATCACCATGTCGCGCACATATGGTTGTAATGCATGTGCCTGGTGTACCCTTATCAGATGGGTAGTCATGATGGGTATAATGGGCTTCGTATATTTTACCCCAGTGTCACTTTGATGGCATGCACTGCTCTCTCACTCAATAATAATAATAAAGGATACATTGGGATGTCAGTCAAGTTTGTGGATTTGAAGGGACAAGTGACAGAAAAGTGGTATGAACAGAACCACA
This sequence comes from Octopus bimaculoides, assembly GCF_046866305.1. Lineage (NCBI taxonomy): Eukaryota > Metazoa > Mollusca > Cephalopoda > Octopoda > Octopodidae > Octopus > Octopus bimaculoides. The sequence goes on along the minus strand of NC_142932.1, from coordinate 47,241,464 downwards.
GGTTGTGATGAATGATAATTACAGGATCTTATGGGATTTCTCCATAAAAGCTGATCATTCTAAAGAGGCAAAGAGATCAGATTTGATTGTAGTGGACAAAAGAAAAATCTGTGTAAGGTCATAGACTTTGCAGTGCCATGTGATAGGAAAGTGCATGCCAAGGAAATTGAAAAGTATAAGGACCTAACCAGAGAGATGAAGAGATTCTGAAACACAAAGGTGAACAGTCTTCCTTTGGTAATTGGCACACTCAGCAGAAAACCCAAACTGCTAACTGAGAGATTGGCGGATATTAATCCTTTAGCATTCAGAATACTCCGTCAAATGTAATGTTTATTTATTCACATAGCTTTGAATTAATCATGATAATGCTATTTTCATTATTTTGTGGTTTCAAGTTTTCAAGTTTTCAATTATGTAATTATTTATTTTTAGATTAACATTGCTGAATAGGTGTAAGAGCCAAGATCTGGCTGGTTTAGATATAAATATGAATATTTGGGCTAGATATGGCCAGTTTAAATGCTAAAGGGTTAAAGTTGAGATCAATATTGTTGACCTGCCAGAATATGTCCTCTATACTGCATGATTACTAAGATATTCTTGAGCTGCTGCTACTGTTGCTACTGTTGCCACTACAGCAGCAGCAGCACAAAGCACACTAAATCACATCAACATCTCACTGACTAGCTCACCAAAAAGATGGCAAAGAATGGACCAATCAAGAAAGAACTGAAAGCACATTGTGACCAGTGGTTTAAAACGTCTAATAGTCTCGTCAATACATGCATGTGTATATAAATTAGAAATAACACATTTCTAGATCTCTCAGAGAGACTTAAGCAGTAGTGATGCGATAAAGTAGTTGTATACTGCCAACTTAACGTGACAGTCCCAATAAGGGAATATACTACTGCTATTTAGCCCTAGGAAGCTGGACCGCTTCCTGTCGGCCTTGACACATTTCCTGTGTCCTTATGTTTGCGAGGGGGAAACAAACTCCTCCACCCAGCCTAGCCAGCATTCAGGGACATGTTTCTGAGTCTTTGCTCGTCATATATGCACAAAAATTTGATATATTTGCACATCTACACATATTCTTATACATATATATACATACACATGTGTGTGTATAATACATGTATCTTTTTTTATCTTTTACTTGTTTTAATCAAAGGACTGCAGCCATGTCAAGGACCATCTTGAACTTATATTTACACCTTTGTACTTATTCTATCAGTCTCTTTTACTGGAATGCTAAGTTACTGGGATATAGACAAACCAATACCAGTTGTTAAGCAATAGTGGCGGTGGTGGGAGCGGGGCAAACATGAGCACACACAGACACATTTATACAATTAAGACATGCTTCTTTCAGTTCCCTTCTACCAAATCCACTCACTAGCCTTTGGTCAGCCTGGGTCTATAGTAGAAGACACTTGTCCAACTCAGAACCACATGGTTGTGAAGCAAACATCTTACCACATAGCCATGCCTGTGCCTATATATGTGTGTGTGTGAGTGTGTGTGTGTAAGTGTGTGTGTTTACATCTGTTATCTTTTACTTGTTTCAGTCATTAGACTATGGCCATGCTAGGGCACTGTTGTGAAACATTTTAGTCAAAGGAATTGACCCCAGTACTCATTTTTTTATGAGCCTGGTACTTATTCTACTGGTCTCTTTTGCTAAACTGCTAAGCTACAGGGATGTAAACACACCAACACTGGTTGTCAAGTGATGGTGGTGGACAAAGACAGACACAAAGATGCACACACATACACACACACACATGCACACACATGCATAGCACATACACACATATACATATGACGGGGTTCTTTCAGTTTCTGTCTTCCAAGTCCACTCATCAGTTTTTGGTCAGCTCAAGGCTATAGTAGAAGACACTTGCTAAACGTGCCATGCAGTAGGACTGAACCTAGAACCATGTGGCTGGGAAGCAGACTTCCTACCACATAACCACACTATGCATATACCTATGTATAGACACATGCATGTATATATATGTACATTTAGATATGTATTTTCTAATAGATATAAAGATATATCATCATCATCATCATACGTATGTGTGTATGTGTGAGCATGTATGTGTTTATATGTCCACACACACACATACACGCACACACACACACACACACACACACACACACACAGACAAACTCACACATGCAGTATTCATGGAAATGACAGCTTCCAAACAACATTGTTAGGTCATTTAGAATAATGAATTTGAACCAAGAATTTTTGCATCCAATAAACTATATTTTGTTTTGCCAAAGGGCTTCTTTTACACACGAATACACACACACACATTCACACATATGTATCGTCTTCATCATCCTTTTTATGTCTGCCTTTCGTGGTAGTATGACTTTGATGGGACATTCTGAGGGATTGTCTTTTGGTTATATGCCCATCATGATACTAACCCTTTCAGTTGTATTCTGCAAAATACAGTAATATGGCTTATGTATTAAAAAATACTGAGTTGCACATAGTTAAATCTATGATGCCCAGAGTGAAATGTGTGTGTGTCTTAAAACTCTACATGTATATACATACATGCTTATATGTTCTTCAATATTTTCTTACTTCTTTACATGTAGTTATTAAATTTTAATTTGGAAAGAAAAGATTTCTGATTTTCAATTTTGCATCTCATATTAAATGCAAAATACTGAGCAGTACATGTTGTAACTATTTCTGTAATTAAATTAGCTATGATCACTCATAACATTTTTAAATGCAATATATTTTCATTATTTGAGATTCATTATTGAAAATGCTGAAGAAAATTTACAGCACACCTTTCCAATTTCCTTTTTCTTCAAATGTCAATGTTTAATATTACAAAGTAGTTGAAATTAATAATAATTACATAAATTTTAAAATTATTACTATATAGAATTATATAATTGTGAAAGATAATATATAATGTTGGAAAATAATAATATTTTTGATATACAAATATAAACCTTTTAATATAGATATAGATATAAATAAAAATATTTGACTGCATGCATGTGTGTGTGAGTGTGCATGTGTGTGTGTGTGTGTGTGTGTGTGTGTATACAGGCACACACTGGGGGAGCAGATCATGTTTATATCACTGCCTCCATGAAGTATTGTTGGGAGATTTTGTAAACATGTGTTAGACATATCAAATGTCCAACACAAATAAAGAGCACAGTAACACCAAACCAGGTTAGGATTGAGTACTTTGGAGGCAGTAAATGTTATTATTTTTTACAAATGAATTGTCACACAAGAAGTGTGAGACTAAAACACCAGAATTTATTGACAAAAACATGTACAGCAACAATACCAACTGCAATATAATTCACAATAAAAAAATTGAAATTAGTGTTAGAAATGTAAATTTATGTCTATAGTGATATTATTGTGTGTGTGTGTCTATATATATATATATACATATATATATATATATGTACACACATACTCATATGGAAAGATAAATATATATATATATATATATGTATATATATATATGTACACACATACTCATATGGAAAGATAAATATATATATATATATATATATATATATATGTATATATATATATGTACACACATACTCATATGGAAAGATAAATATATATATATATATATATATATATACACACATACTCATATGGAAAGATAAATATATATATATATATATATATATATATATATATGTGTGTATATACATATACATATGGAATGATATGTATGTATATATATATATATATGTATATACATATACATATGGAATGATATGTATGTATATATATATATATATATATATATATATACATGGAAAGATAGATAGATAGATATGTGTATATATGTATGTATATATTCAAATATATATTGCTAGATAGACAGACATGTATATATGTGTGTGTATATGAATTTTAAAGATGGAGCCAGGTTTAAATTCTGTTAGTAGCAAAGTTTTCTTAGCTAGACAAGAAAGTTATCAGGAAAGAAAATTTATTTCTCATCCCCAGGGTTATGAAATGAATGTTAAAAATAAGCACTTAAAACAATTTGCAAATTTTAAAGTTATTACAAAATATCAGGTGAAATGTCTGATGTCTCAATATGTATATCAATATACAAAAAATACAAACTAAAAACAAAAAGTCTCAAGCTAAAAAACTGTAAACCATCTGTACTAGAAAACATAAAATACTTTCTGGTTATTCATTTCAAAATACTTTATTGCGTAATAGAATATTTTCAGTAAAGTAGTTAATTATAGACAAAATTATAAATAAAATAATGTCATGATCTAAAATATATATAAAACACACATACACTCACACACAGATATAAATACACATACATCTACATATACATACACACTTATATGTATACATACATCTATACATACATCTATACATACATCTATACATACATATTGCATAATATTACATCTATATATACATATTATATAATTTTACATTCTTGCAAATAAAAATTAAACAAAATTTGCAGTGTAACTGAAGTAATTTCCTAAATTCATAAAACATGCAACATTTTTAAGTTTGTTATTTTTGACATCACCATTAAAATCTTCATCATTAGGGAGACACAAAAAATTACAATCTAATGCTAATGGAAAGAATAAACAAAACAATTCAGTCA
>NC_142932.1:47229291-47231791 GCF_046866305.1 Octopus bimaculoides | reverse complement strand
AGAATGTGTGACCTGGACATAAAGTGCCAGAACCAATACCACAAGACATTTTTGCTGATACTCCAATGATTTTGCTAATCCAACACCTTTAATGATGATGATGATAATAATAAGAAAATGGTGATGATGATAATTATTTCTTGCAGAGGCTCAAGTCATGAAATTTGTGTGTGTAGTTTTGCTGAGTATCGGGAACTCTTGTGTTTGACTGGTACTTTATTTTATTGGCACACAAAAGGATGAATGTCAAAGTTGACCACAATGAGATTTGAACACAAGACGTAAAGAACTAGAACATATACTGCAGACCATTTTGCCCAATCCACTATCTAGATAATAATGTTCTCATATGGACTCAATTTGGTGGGGAGATGTTCAGTGAATTAAATTTTTTACTAGGCCCAAAGGCATTTTGTTAGAAAGCCTAATGATTCTACCAATCTACCAGCTAAAAAATAACAGTAATAGTAATAATAATAATAATGACCTTTCCTATTACAGGCACACAGCCTGAAATTTTGGGAGGGAGAGATAGTTGATTACATAGATCCTGGTGCTTGACTGGTACTTATTTCATTGACCCCAAAAAGATGAAAAGAAAAGTCAGCCATGGCAGAATTTGAACTCAGAATAGATGATGATGAATATAAAGATGAATGAAATGTCAATAAGTATTTTGTCCGACATGCTCATGACTCTGCCAGTTCACCACCTGAATAATAATCCTTTCTACTATAGGCACAAGGCCTGAAATTTTTGGAGAGGGGGCTCATTGATTACATCGATCCCCAGTGCTCAACTGGTACTCATTTTATCAACCCTGAAAGGCAAAGTCAGCCTTGGCAGCATTTGAACTAAGAATGTGAAGACAGATGAAATGCCGCTAAGCATTTTGCCCAGCATGCTAACAATTCTGCCAGTTCAATCACCCTAATAATAATAATTAAAATAATTATAGTAATAATAATAATAATAAGAAGAAGAAGAAGCAGTAGCAGTATATTAGAGTTGACATTTTAATAATGATGGCAGGCATTGTTAACCAACTATTTTGAAATTTTGAAAAGAAAAATAAATACACGGTGTGCAATGAAAAAATTATCTCTTGTTTACTAGTGGAACATACTACCAATCACATCACAATGAGTTTGCTTTTTATTCTTCACTTTATATATATAAGTATATATATATATATGTATATGTATGTGTACGTATATATATATATATATGTGTACGTGTGTGTATGTATGTGCGTATATATGTATGTGTATATATAAATATATATATATATATATATATTTTATATAGACTCTTACATTAAAATACTACATATTATGTATGCAACGGTGTAATGATTATATCGTATATAAGTATTGTTTACTGTATATTTATATTTTTAATCAGCTGTTGTAATGTGCTTTTTCTGTCACCAATTTCCCTTCCTTGTTTCTCCTTTTTCATTTTCAAAAATTTTATTTTGGCTTCACCCTGAGAGTAAGGAAAAAGAAATTCAGATTTAAACCATAAAACAATGCATTCCTTTGTGTTGAAATAACTACATTTTAAGGTTTTGGTATATTAAAAAAATATAATAACAACTTCATAGACTTTTACTAATTTCATATCTTTCAAATATTATTAATTGTCAGGTTGCAGTTAATTTTGAATGGTATTACATTTTTCCAGAAAAAAAATTTGCCATAGATTATATTTAAAAAAATAAATAGATTTTTTTTCAAAAATTCTAATTCTCCTTTTTAAATTTGTTTTTTCTCCAAGATAATATATGCCTGTATTTCAGAGTAAATTTTTTTTAAAAAAAGAAAGAAAAAAAAACAATATAAAAAAATGGAAATAAAAAAACAGAATGCATTTTTAATTAGAATAGTGCTTTGGAATAATTGAATTTTCAAAACAAAAATTTAATTTTAAACAATGTCGAGTGCAATGGTCAACACCATATTTGGATAAATTTAGTTAAACTAAAACTATGGGGGATTACCGATGTTCTGGACAACTGACTGTAACTAGCTTCTGCAACCAATCAGAAGTGAGAATGTAGTTTGCCACATGATAATGAGCTTGCAGAGACATGCCCAAGATTTCATGGCAGTTATCTCATCCAATCATAATGAAGACAGCACATATATTATGGTCACTTTATAAAATAATGGCTTTTTTTTTCCTACGAACTTTTTTTTTCTCTTTCTCCGATCTCTCTTTCTATCTTTTTTTTTTATGTCTCGTTATCAAACAGATATTTCTAAAGCAGCTTTATGATATTTTGTGCAATGCATTAACATTTCTGAGAAAACACTACTTCTCAAAGTAAAGCATACTCCTCTGTCTTTCCACAATTTTTTCTTTTGTCTAGAATATACAAACAAACACACACACGCACACATTCACACACACACACGCATATATAGATAAGAATATACACATATATTCATATACATGCACATGCATGTACTCTGTGTATGTGTGTGTGTGTATATAT